>NC_057809.1:255228908-255510223 GCF_018294505.1 Triticum aestivum | reverse complement strand
TCCGCCGTTGCCGCTCGTCCCTATCGTCGGTGCCGTCCCTGACACCGCCGGCGCTCACCGTCGCCACCTTCCTTGCGCGTCGTCCTCTTCATCGCCGGTGCCGCATCGTCGGACCTCCCCGACTCCTCCACGAGCCTGTTGCCAGACCCCTACAGCTCCGCCGTGAGCTCCAACCTCCTCTTTCCCCTCCTCGTTGTGCACTACACTGCCGCGCGCGCATCGCTACACGCCGCGCCCACACGTCGACCGGCCGGCCCTCCTCCCGGCTCCTCCCGTGGAGCTCACTACCGCCCAGGACGCGCAAGCCAACAACTGGCTCCGCCCGTGCGGCCCCCGCCACCACCTCCACCGCTGTTACCCAGCACCATCGCTGCCCCGTGCCAGCGCTGCCGCGCCCTCACCCCTGCTCGCCGCATCCACCGTGACCCGCCTCTACTGGCGCTCGCCGTGCCCAGGGTCGCGCGTGCCCGCTCGCTCGTGGCCTCGACCACCACGCCCACAGCCCCACCGCACACACCCGCAGCCGCCCATGGCCTCGTCCCGCCTACTGCAGCAGCTGCTACTCGCCCTCTGCTCCCCTATACCTACGCGCGTCGACCGCGTCCTTCCCTCCTTAGTGCCCACTCTGTCACACCGGCGCTGGCGCCGCCCCGCTGACGCGCCCGCCGCGGCCACGCGCCGGCCAAGCGGCACAGCGCCCCGGTGGCCTCGCCTCGCCTCCCCGGTCGGGTTCAGCCCCACACCGCTGGCGCCCGCATGCCCGCAATGGCCTTGGGCCACTGACCGAACGGGCCCAGCCCCAAAACGAAAAAAGGATTAAAAAACAAATTAATTAATTAATTAATTAATTACCTTAATTAATCTAGGTTAATTAAACTTAATTAACCTGCTAATCAACTGTTAGACTGTTAATTAAATGTCCAGCCTATGACATGTGGGATCCACTTGACAGGTTGACCAGGTCAATAGTCAACGCTGACTGGACTGTTGACTTTGACTGGCCCACGAGTCAGCCTCTGCTGACTAGGCAGTTGACCCAATCAACTGGTCCCGCTGTCAGCCACATATGCACCTCTCTGGGGACACTCTATGTGTACCCATAGCATTTTATTCTTTTATTTTGAAATAATATTAATTCCAGAAAATGATTAAAACTTTAGAAAAGCATAGAAAATTAACCGTAGCTCGTATGAAAATGTTTTCTACATGAAAGTTGCTCAGAACGATGAGACGAATCTGGATACGCAGCCCGTTCGTCCGCCACGCATCCCTAGCATAGAGAACATGCAACTTTCCCCTCCGATTCATCTGTCCGAAAACGCGAAACACCGGGGATATTTTCCCAGATGTTTCCCTCCTTCACCGGTATCACCTCAGACCGCGTTAGGGCACACCTAGCATCACGCTTTGTCATGTCATGCATCGTCATGCATTTGTTTGCATTATATTTATTGTTTCTTCCCCCTCTTCTCTCGCTAGACACCGAGACCGACGTCGCTGCTACCCAGTATGACTACGGTGTTGACGACCCCTCTCTCTTGCCAGAGCAACCTGGCAACCCCCCCCCCCTTGCTTCCATTAGAGTAGTGTAGCATGTTACTGCTTTCTGTTAATCCTATCCTGATGCATAGCCTGCCATTGTTGCTACAATTATTGATACCTTACCTGCAATCGTAAATGCTTAGCATAGGTTGCTAGTACTTCATCAGTGGCCCTACATTCTAGTCCGTCTGCCATGCTATACTATCGGGCCGTGTTCACTCGGGAGGTGATCATGGGTATATACTTACATATATACATACTATTCAGGTGGTGACTAAAGTCGGGTCGGCTCGTTGAGTACCCGCAAATAATTCCCATGATCGGGGTTGAAGGGCCATGTGGTTCCACCCAGGTAGTGGTGGGCCTGGGTTCCCGACGGCCCCCGACTGTTACTTTGAGGCGGAGCGACAGGGCAGGTTGAGACCACCTAGGAGAGAGGTGGGCCTGGCCCTGGTCGGTGTCCGTGCAACATAACACGCTTGACGAGATCTTGGTATTTGATCTGAGTCTGGCCACTAGCCTATACGCACTAACCAAATGCGTGGGAACAGTTATGGGCACTCAACGTCGTGCTATCAACCGAAGCCTTCATGACGTCAGCGACTGAGCGGCGCGCGCTGAGTTGGACTGCGTAACGCAACTTCCTTTGTAATGGAGGTTGCTAGGTCTGCTCTCCAGCCGCCCTCGCAATGTCCAGGTGTGCAATGGGCGATGGGCCCAGACCCATGCGCCATAGGATTTAGACCGACGTGCTCACCTCTCTGTTGTGCCTAGGTAGGGTTGCGACGTGTTGATCTTCCGAGGCCGGGCATGACCCAGGAAAGTGTGTCCGGACAAAGGGGATCGAGCGTGTTGGGAAATGTGGTGCACCCCTGCAGGGGCGTTAATCTATTCGAATAGCCATGATCTTCGGTAACAGGACGACTTGGAGTTGTACCTTGACCTTATGACAACTAGAACCGGATACTTAATAAAACACACCCTTCCAAGTGCCAGATACAACCGGTGATCGCTCTCTCACAGGGCGACGAGGGGAGGACCATCTGTTAGGATTATGCTATGCGATGATACTTGGTTAACTTACCATCTACTCTCTTCTACATGCTGCAAGATGTAGGCTGCCAGAAGTGTAGTCTTCGATAGGACTAGCTATCCCCCTCTTATTCCGGCATTCTACAGTTCAGTCCACATATGTTACCCCTTTTTCCATTTGATACCAATGCATACATATGTAGTGTAGCTCCTTGCTTGCGAGTACTTTGGATTAGTATTCACGGTTGCTTTGCTCCCCCTTTCCCCCTTCCTATACCCGATTGCTGCGACCAGACGTTGGAGTCCAGGAGCCAGACACCACTGTCGATGATGACTGCTACTACTCAGGAGGTGCCTACTACTACGTGTAGGCCGCTGACGACGGCCAGGAGTAGTTTAGGAGGATCCCAGGCAGGAGGCATGCGCCTATTTCGATTTGTATCCCTATTTGTGCTAGCCTTCTTAAGGCAAACTTGTTTAACTTATGTCTGTACACAGATATTGTTGCTTCCGCTGACTCGTCCATGATCGAGCTCTTGTATTCGAGCCCTCAAGACCCCTGGCTTGTAATATGATGATCGTATGACTTATTTTATTTGTAGAGTTGTGTTGTGATATCTTCCCGTGAGTCCGTGATCTTGATCGTACACGTTTGCGTGTATGATTAGTGTACGATTGAATCGGGGGCGTCACAATATGAAATGCATGACATGAACAAAATGCAAAACGAAAGACAAAACCAAACCACCAAGGGAATCTCATAACAAAAAGACAAAAATGGTAAGAGTCGGAGTTACAAATATGGCAAGCTACATCCTGGGTGTTACACAGGCCACGACGGATGAGCTACGCGTACAAGTGAGAACATACCCCAAGTTGCCAAGGGGCGGCCCCGCACAGTGCTCTAGTTTGGGACCAACACCATCAGCATTGGCCCCCCTGTATGTAGAAAATCCTCGGGTTCATGACGCCATATGCCCATTAATTATTAGGTTCAAGTATTATTATGGCAAATGTTAAAACCAAAGTTGGGCCTTGCTGGAAGAGTTTTATTCAAAGCGAACTGTCAAGAGGGGCCCATAAACCCTCACTGTGTTAGGGACGCAAAATCAAGGGACATAACATCGGTATGACGGAAACTAGGGTGGCAAGAGTGGAACAAAACACCAGGCATAAGGCCGAGCCTTTCACCCTTTACCAAGTATATATATGCATTAATTAAATAGGAGATATTGTGATATCCCGTGATATCTATGTCCCAACATGGAACAACCTGCACCTGCACCTGCAACTAGAAATGCTATAAGAGGGGCTGAGCAAAGCGGTAACATAGCCAAACAACGGTTTGCTAGGAAGGGTGAAAAGGTTAGAGGCTATCATGGCAATTTGGGAGGCTTGAGAAACAAGTGGTAGGTAGCGCGACATAGCGATAGCATCGATACAACTAGCGTAGCAAAGATAGTAGTGAGATCTAAGGTGACGGTCATCTTGCCTGAAATCCCGCTAGGAAGAAGATCGAATCCATGAAGTAGACAAACCATCATAGTTGAATGGATCCTCACAATCGCAACGTTACCAGAACTAACAAGAAGAAGCAACACCGGAAAGAAGAAAACAGCATGGTAAACAACCATCACATGAACATGGCATGATGCACAATCAAGTATGATGCATGTCCGGTTTAATA
Source organism: Triticum aestivum (assembly GCF_018294505.1). Lineage (NCBI taxonomy): Eukaryota > Viridiplantae > Streptophyta > Magnoliopsida > Poales > Poaceae > Triticum > Triticum aestivum. The sequence goes on along the minus strand of NC_057809.1, from coordinate 255,505,962 downwards.
AGGCATATCCGGAAAGAAGCAAACAACATGGTAAACAACCAAGTTAATCTATGCATTTTTCTAGACAAGTTACATATATAGTTTATTCAATTCGGAGCTATGGTTATTAAGTTATGAAATAAACCATTTTAACATGTCATTCATGCAAAATAATGCAAACAGCCAGTTTAAATATTTTAAACATGGATGAAAGTTGCAGATTGTGAGACTATTCCAAATTCTAAGCATTTTAGATATATAGTTTGTTTAATTTGGATGCATGCATATTTAGTTATTAACAATGCAAAACAGTGGCATTTCAGTAAATAAGAATGCATTGGAAGAATGCTAAAATACATAGACTTGGGAAAAATATGCACGGACCGGATTGTAGCACAGTGCAGCGGCCCATGAGATGACCAGGCCCAAGTGGTTGTGTGTGAGTGTGCAAAATGAAAGGAAACAAAGCAAAAATAGGGGTGCCTGGGACTTGAAAAAGGGACTTGCTGTATCGAAGCCAACTCTGGAGACCACTAGGACAAGGCGTGTTGGTGATAAAAGAGGGGCTAGGCTCAACATGAACAAGAACAAGGGATCTGGGTGAAACAAAATTTGTGTAAAAAGGTTGTGCCCGTGGGGATTTGATCCCTGGTCGCCTGGGTATGGCTCTGTGGCCACAGCCAATGCGCTGCTCCTGATGATGTGAACTAGAGGCATGGCTGCATGCTGAAGCTTGGTGTTGATGCCGGCAAGTGAGGCGGCGGGGACAGTGGATGCAAAGCGATGGCGGGGTGCGGAAAGGCAAGGGGAACTCGGTTGGGGCGCACGCTTGCTGTGTGTGTGGATGCACAGGTGGGGCTTGCGGGAGGCCGACCTTGTGGCCATGGCGGCGACCACGGCGATGCATAGGACGGCTGCAAGGCGATGGGCGAGGTTCTAATTGCGCGCGAGCGCTGCTGGTGTGCGTGCATTCAGAAACTGGTGAGGTTGCGGCTGTCGTGCGCAAGGTTCCGATCAGAGGAGCTAAAGGCACGAGCTTCTGCTCGCTACTATGGCAGGTCATGGTGGCCGGAGCTCCTGTTCGCGAAGGGCGGAGTCTACGGCGTATGGAACGGAGCAGGAAAAATGGGAGAATGAGCGGAGCATCACTGTGGGGGTGCTACTGGAGTCGTACAAGGTCGACGGCGACCGGAGACGGCGGGAAGATGCGCTGATCTTGGCAGTGGTGCTCAGTCCGTGAAGCATAAGAAGACGTAGGGGAAGAAGAGGTCGTCGGGGAGGTTGATCCGGGGATCGTGGATGCAAGTGTGGATGAAGGAGACGAAGAAGAGGGTGGCGGTTCTCTCCCCGTGGCAGCAACGTAGATGACGGAGGTGTACAGGCCGGGAACGAGCTTAAGCTCTCCTGGCCATGGCGACGGCTTGGCATGGAGAGGCCTCACTTGGCGGCGGCAAGGAGGGGAGAAGGACAGAATGGAGAGGGGAGACCCAGGGCTAGGCTTGGGGTCCTATATAAGGTGGAAGTGGGGTTGTCCCGGCCGCCAAAGCAAGGGCATGGTCGACGTGGCTACTGTTGATGCGATGCCGTACAACAGGAAGAAGAAGAACAAAGGAGGATCGGCGTTGGTGAGCTTCCTGAATGGGTAAGTGAAGTAGGCTGTGGCGTTGTGGGCTTGGACTTGCCAAGTAGGCTGCGCTGGGCTTCTCTCTCTCATATTTCTTTTCTCGTTCTTATTTCTTCAGGCAGAAAAACAAAGAGAAAAGCACAGAGAGTTTGGCAAAGTAGGATGAGATACATATATATCTGAGATCCTTGATTTATGCAAATTTTAAATAAAATGCTATGGGAATTTTTAGAGACTGAAAATTCAAGCAAGTTTGAAAATAATTCATACTTGAATAAATTGAAAGTCCAACCAAACCATTTCCAAATGATTTGAAAATTGGCAGAGAGGGTGTAGGCATGGAGCACTAGCATCGGGAAAAGAATGGACATTAATGGGGGCAGTGTCGTGGAATTGTCACGGCAGATGTCCTTGTTGAATGGACTTCATCGTGAGGCCAACGCATCTATGTGGTAGCTTGACATGGGTTGAGTGGGACAAGAGACGCGCTGTTTTTACCCAGGTTCGGCCCCTCACGGTGGAGGTAAAAGCCTACATCCTGCTTCATTGATATTGATGATGATGATCATGATTACAGGGGTGCTCTATTTCGATAGCTATTGACTTGTCTGTCTAAACCTAACTTGTCCAATCTCCCCTCTTGGGGTGCCCTTCCCCTCCTTATATATGTTGAAGGGGACCACTTGTTGTTCTTTATATATGAACTTAATACTCTAGATGCATGCTGGATAGCGGTCGATGTGTGGAGTAATAGTAGTAAATGCAGAATCGTTTCGGTCTACTTGTCAAGGACATGATGCCTATATTCATGATCATTGCCTAAGATTATCATAACTATGCGCTTTTCTATCAATTGCTCGGCAGTAATTTGTTCACCCACCATAATACATGCTATCTTGAGAGAAGCCACTAGTGAAACCTATGGCCCCCGGGTCAACTTTACATCATATTAGTTTCCCATCAACTAGCCATTTCTGTCACCGTTTATTTTGCAATCTTTATTTTCCAATCTATATCACAAAAATACCAAAAAACATTATAATATTATCTCTATCAGATCTCACTCTCGTAAGTGGCCGTGAAGGGATTGACAACCCCTTTATCGCGTTGGTTGCAAGGTTCTTGTTTGGTAGTGCAGGTACTAGGCGACTTGCATGTAGTCTCCTACTGGATTGATACCTCGGTTCTCAAAAACTGAGGGAAATAGTTACGCTACTTTGCTGCATCACCCTTTCCTCTTTAAGGGAAAACCAACGCATGCTCAAGAGGTAGCAATCCACAGAAAACGTGTCCGGCTCTGCAAAACAAATACCACACACAACCACAGAGAGTATAATATTTCACGAGTCCAATCTGCTGACAAATTTTGTAGCGCGACATCATGTCCCTGCCCGGTCAATTCTTCAAACCATTTTTTCTTTAGCCTCCCCCTCCATGGTAACCCACAAGTATAGGGGATCGCAACAGTTTTCGAGGGTAAAGTATTCAACCCAAATTTATTGATTCGACACAAGGGGAGCCAAAGAATACTCTCAAGTTGTCAGATTTCGGGTTCTGGCAGACCCTTAAGGTTCAAACTCTTGGGTGCGCGCGAAGATTACGTCTTCTACCTATCCGTCTCACAAGGACCCTAACTACTGAAAGAACTGCGCAAGAGACACAAGGTTTATACTGGTTCGGGCCACCGTTGTGGTGTAATACCCTACTCCAGTGTGTGGTGGGTGGATTGCCTCTTGGGGCTGATGATGATGAACAATACAAGGAAGAACAGCCTCGCGAGGGTCTGCTCTTGGCTGGGGCAATGAACTGCTGAGAGGAGTTCAGCCACCTTTCTCTCTCTCTATCGAGCCTCTCTATCGAGCCTCCCCTTCCTTTTTTCCAACCCTTGCTCTGTGGGCGGCTGGTCCTATTTATAGAGGCCCTGGTCCTCTTCCCAAATATTGAGCGGGAAGGGAGCCAACAATGGTGGGCTAATTTGAACGGGGGCAGCAAGTATCAGCTATCCTAACAAAAGTAGTCTTCGCCTGCGCAAAGCTCTGGTGATGACGCCGTCTTGGGCTCCACGGTGACCTCCGTCTCGTAGTCCTCCTGGTCTTGGTCTCGTTGCACCAAAATGGCAACCTTTGCCTGATGCCTCAGTACTCTACGGCTGCGCTTGCTCCCTTTGCACCAAAGAGGAAAGGAGGACGTTGCGCAGGCTGGCACCCGCCTGGCGCCCTGAGTCATCATGGCTTGCGTCACAGGCACCTCGCAAGGTATCCTGCCTTGATTTCTCCGCCTCCTTGTGAGCCAGCCTGACGAGGCCACGCCTGAGGAAGCTCCACGTCGTCCGCCCCACGAGGCTTGTCCCCTCGCGAGGGTCTTGAGTCTTGTGTTGGTGAAGATGGGCTGTGCCGGGCCCCCTTTGATCCACGCCGCAGGCCGCAGGCAGGCAAGTCTGGGGACCCCCGTTCCCAGAACGCCGACAGTAGCCCCCGGGCCCAAGGCGCGTCCAGACTTGGCCGTGCTGAGAGGCGAAAGGGCAAGGGCGAAGCACCGCGGGCCCTAACAGCCTGCGGCCTTGGGCGCCGCGTGGCGGTTGATTGGACGTGGGCGTCTCCACTTCCCCATGGCGCCTCGGTAACTGCACGGATTGGACAAGTCCCTGCATGCAAAGCGGGTCATAATTACCTGCGATCGTGGGGGCCGTTGGTTGGCCATCGCCAGCCATAAGTACGGGCCGGCGCGCGCCATTTCAATTCATCCCCCCTTGCTTCTCCTTTTCTTCATGGCCCCGTCGAGGAGGTTCCCGACCACCGAGAAGGGAAGGCTTGCCGGGTTGAGCCTGCCTCTCCCCCACCCAAGCGCGGCCGAGGGCGCCCTCGCAAGCATCCTGTGGCCACCACGGTGGCTCCCCACGGCCGTGGAGGCGATCTTTAGCACGGCGACGGGCGGATTGCTGCAGCCGGGGGCCGCGCTCTGGCTGCGCGTCCCCCCCAGGCCGCGCGTTCGTGCTGCTGAAGCGCTGCCGGAGTTCGTCGTGTGGTCGGCGGAGCCGACTAACACCCGGCTACCGCTTCCTCGCTTCCTCCTCGGCGAGCTCCCAGACGGCCTCTGGCTCTAGGCCGACGGCTGCTGCAGCCGGGCCTCATGGGTCTCCCTAGAGGTCTCCGTGGCCGGGAGCCTGTCCCTGGCCCGAGGTTGGCAGACGTTTGCCCGTGCGCGTGGCCTGAGCCGTCGGTGCACCCTACACTTCAAGTTCGACGGCGACGCCACCCTCTACGTCAGGGTGTTCGGGGAAGATGGTCGCTGCGTAGGGTGTTGCCCCGAGGGTGACGACCGCGGCCGGGAACCCAGCTCCGGTGATGATGGAGGGAGCAGCGCTCGCGCGGCTGGCGGCGTTCGGGGTTCCTCAAGCTTCTCCGGTTCTTCTTTAGGCGGCGACTCCTCTAGCGGTTGCCGTGATCAGCCTCCACACCGTCGTGTCTGCTTAGGGGGTGGCAACGTGTCCGCACGCCGCCGCGCCCTGGTGAAGCGCGAGAGGGAGTCCGCCTGAGCTCCGGAGGCAACGCGGGCCTTCCCCGCGGGCCGGTGTGAGGCGAGCCACGCCGGATTTGTTCTTCCTTTTCCCTTTTTCCTGCGTAACAAAGACAATAGTGCGGAGCCTCGCGGGGGCGTGTTTGGGTTATCACTGTTAATCATCGTTTTGCTTTCATTACCGTTCCTTCCGGCTATGTGCCCGAGCGTGGATAGTTCCCAACCCGGCCGTGAGGGGGGCGACCGACCCAGGCCCTTTGTTTGTGTCGCGGTGCCCGTGGGGCACGGACTGGAGGGGTGCTCCTGTAAGGGGCCCAAGTCGCGAACTCTTTGAATGACTAGGATAGGAACACTCGCGAGGGCACTCAACTGCGCCACCCCCCCTCGCGAGGCCTCGCGCAAAAGAAATTGAGGCAGGAGAGTGAAAAGCTGAAGAATCGCAAGCCAAAGATGGCAACAACTTCAATAAAACTTCAAATGCGAACAAACAAGCCAACTGCGGAAAGCAAATGAAAAAGCCGCATCCGGCACCTAATCTAGTCTTCGACGTCTTCTCACCAGCGCGGAGCTAAGTGCTGCCACTGGGCGTGGGAGGGAGCCCCAGAGCCTGAGGCCGGCGCTCCTGAGACTCCGGGGCGTGTACAGCCCCACTCATTATTACGTGAGAGTGTCACGGGCGGCGAGCTTCACAGGTGTTGGCCTTCTTCACAGGCTCCGGTCCTTTCTTCTTAGGGGAAACGAGCTTCACACGCATTCGCCTTCTTCACAGGCTCCGGGCCTTTTCCAAAAAGGATGATCTTCACAGGCGTTCGCCTTCCTCACAGGCTCTGGGCCTTTTCCAAAGAGGATGATCTTCATAGGCGTTCGCCTTCTAAACAGGCTCTGGGCCTTTTCCAAAACACAATAGCTTCACAGGCACTCGCCTTGCTTCACAGGCTCTGGGCCTTTTCAAGGGTAGAACCTCCGGAGGTGCTGGATGTTCCATGCATTCTGGACCGGCACTCCCTCCTGTGTCTCCAAGCGCGCGGAGCCGGGCCTGGAAACATGAACAACCTTGAACGGGCCCTCCCACATGGGAGAGAGCTTGTGCAGTCCCTCCCTGGAGAGAACCCGCCTGAGCACAAGGTCTCCTACCTCGAGAGTCCTGTGACGGATGTTGCGGCAGTGATATCGCCGCAGCGCTTGCTGGTACCTCACCGCTCGCAGCGCGGCTTCTCGGCGACGTTCCTCCCCCAGCACGAGGTCCATCCCCCGCATGGCATCCTGCTGCGCCTCGTCGAACGCCAGGACCCGCGCGGAGCGATGTCTGACCTCGTGAGGGAGGACCGCTTCCGCTCCGTAGACCAGGAAGAACGGGGTCTCTCCAGTCGGTTTGGTCGCGGTGGTGCGGATGGACCACAGCACGGACTGAAGCTCATCGTACCAACCTCTGCCACAGGCCTCCAGCTTCTTCTTGAATGTCCTGGTCTTGAGGCCCCTCAGGACCTCTGCATTGGCTCGCTCGGCCTGGCCGTTGCTTTGGGGGTGCACCACTGAGGCGTAGCATATCTACGTTCCAAGGTTAGCATAGTATGTTTTGAAGAGGTTACTGGTGAACTGCGAACCATTGTCCGTGATGATGCGATTCAGCACCCCGAACTGGCTCACGATGCCCTTGATGAACTTGATCGCGGAACCCGCGGGAATGGTGCGGACAGCCTCTACTTCAGCCCACTTAGTGAATTTATCCACGGCGACGTAGAGGTAGCGGTAGCCCCCTAGCGCCCGAGGAAATGGGCCCAAGATGTCCAGCCCCCAGACTGCGAATGGCCACGAAAGGGGGATAGTCTGCAAGCCTACTGCTGGCTGGTGGATCTGCTTGGCGTGGAACTGGCAGGCTTCACAAGCTTTCACTAGTTCCACGGCGTCGTTGAGCGCGCTGGGCCAATAAAACCCACTGCGGAACGCCTTGCCGATGAGGGTCCACGATGATGAATGATGTCTGCAATCCCCGCCATGTATATCTTCCAGTAGTTCCTTCTCTTGCTCCCTAGAGATGTAGCGCAGGGATACACCATTTGGTCACTTCCGGTAGAGCTCTCCGTCTTTGATGCAGTATGTCATGGCCTGGCGTGCCACTCGCTCTGCTTCCTCCTCCTTCTCCGACAAGGTCCCTTGCGTTAAGTAGCTCCGGAGCTCCGTGATCCAACATCCCTCCTGTGGCTCCATCGTCAGGAGCAGGCGCGCTCCTGAGGCCGGGCCACAGGTCGGAGCTCCCGAGGCAGGTGGTTGGGGGAGCTCCTCCCAGGGCTGAGCCGTGTTTGATAATGACGGCAGAGCTGAGGGCTTGAAGAGCCGCTCCTCGAAAACGCCAGGCTCCTGGGGTAACCGTCTGGACGCACGTTTGGCGATGTCATCGGCCTCCTGATTGGTGCCACGGGGCACATGCTGCAACTCCAACCCCCAGAATTGCTTCTCCATCCTGCGGACTTCCGCAAGATGGGCTTCCATGTGCTCATCCTTCGTCTCGTACACCTTGTTGGAGAAATTGACAAGGCGCTGCGAATCGCTCTTGATGGTGAGGCATTTCACTCCCAGGGCGGCCGCGGCCTTCAAGCCTGCTATTAAACCTTCATACTCCGCTATGTTGTTGGAGACCTTTTCGCCTTGCTGGAAGCAGAGTTGCATGGTGTAATTGAGCTTGTCCTGTGTGGGCGATATAAGCACCGCCCCAGCTCCAGCGCCATGCCTGGAGAACGCCCCATCGAAGTACGTGACCCAGCCTTCTGGCGCCTCGCTTCCCGGGGATAGGGACCGATCCTATCGTCCTTGAGGCCTGGCGCCTCCGTCCACTCTGCCACAAAATCTGCCAATGCTGCTCCCTTGATGACCCTGGTCGTGATGAATTCGAGCTGAAATGCTTGCAGTTCTATGTTCCACTCAGCGACCCTTCCAGCTGAATTAGGGCTCCTGAGCACTCTCTCCAGGGGGTATGACGAGATGACCTTGATGGGGTGACCCTGAAAATAGTGCCGCAGCTTGCGCGAAGGCACCAGTAGCGCGAAGAGGAGTTTCTAAGGCATGGGGTACCGTGCTCTTGCATCTTGCAGCACTGTGCTGACGAAGTACACTGGGTGCTCAACGAGGCGGAGTGCGTCAGTGCTGGTGGCTCCTTCCGGAGACCGTGGCGCCTCTTGAGGCAATGAGGCCTCCTGAGACTGGCCATCTGGAAGAGGGGCCTCTTCCGCCTCTGGTGCGCCCCTCTGCGGCGGCTGATCCTCCTCAGCCACGGTGGTGGTTTCTGTTGACCTTCCTTGTCTCTGCTCTGCCTTATCCCGGGCTGCTGCCGTGGTTTTGATTCGGCGCTCCTCTCTGACTGCCACCAAGGCTGCGTTGGCGGAGTAGGGAGTGGCAGCGAGGTAAAGCACCAGGGGCTCCTGAGGGCGCCGAGCCACCATGACCGGTGGACTGGTCAGGTATCTCTTGAGATCCTAGAATGCCTGGTCGGCCTCTTCAGTCCACTCGAAGGGCCCCTTTTTCTTCATTAGCTGGAAGAAGGGCAGGGCTCATTCTCCCAACTTGGAGATGAAGCGCCCTAGCGTGGTCACGCGCCCCGTGAGCTTCTGCATTTCTCGGAAAGTCTTTGGCGGGCTCATGTCTTCCACCGCCTTGACCTTCTCTGGGTTAGCCTCGATGCCTCGGTGGGACACGAGGAAACCCAAGAGCTTTCCCGAGGGGACTCCAAACACACACTTCTCTGGGTTGAGCCATAGGTTCACTGCGTTGAGGCTCGCGAAGGTTTCCTCCAAGTCCTATATCAAGGTCCCGGCCTCCCGAGACTTTACCACAATGTCATCGATGTAAGCTTCAACATTCTTCCCGAGCTGCGGGCCCAAGGTGATGTGCATCAGCCGCTGAAAGGTCGCCCCTGCGTTACGCAGCCCGAATGGCATGCACGTGTAGCAGTATACCCCACACGGGGTTAGGAAGGCTGTCTTCTCGACGTCTTCTACCGCCATCTTGATCTGGTGATACCCGAAGAAGGCATCCAGGAAGCATAATAGGTCGCATTCCGCAGTGGAATCGACGATCTGGTCGATGCGGGGGAGCGGGAACGGATCTTGCGGGCATGCTTTGTTGAGGTTGGTGAAGTCGACACACATACACTCCTTCCCTCCCTTCTTTGGCACAACGACAGGGTTGGCCAACCAATCTGGGTATCGGACCTCGCGGATGACCCCAACAGCTTCTAATTTGCGGGTCTCTTGGACGATGAAGGCCTGCTTTTCTGTGGACTGCCGACTGGCCTTCTGCTTCACAGGGCGCACGTTGGGGCACACGTTGAGGTGATGCTCGATTACACTCCTGGGGATCCCTACCAACTGGTCCGGCTCCTAAGCGAATACCTTCTTGTTTGCGCACAGGAACCCGACCAGGGCCTCCTCCTGCTTGGGTTTGAGGTGGGCGCCTATGGTGAAAGTGGCATCGATGGATCCGTCCTCATCGACGGGTATCTGCTTGGTTTCTGCCTTGTCTTGGGTGAACAACTGCTTCTTCTTGGCGGGTGCAGCCCCCTTGGGCCCGGGGGTCTCCAAGTCGGCGGGCTGTGCCGACAACGCCATCTTGAAGGCGAGCTTGAGCGCCCGCAGCGCGTCCCCGGTGTCTCCGTGCACAGTGAGGACACCGCTGCTCTCGGGCATCTTCATGAGGTTGTACGCCGGGTGCGTCGCGACCATGAATTGGGCCAGCGCTGGGTAGCCGAGGATGGCGTTGTAGGGGAGGCCGATGGGGGCGATGTCGAAGTCAACCAGCTCTGTGCAGAAGTTGTCGTAGGTGCCGAAGGTCACTGGGAGCCGGATCTACCCCAAGAAACTGGACGACTTGCCCCCAATGCCCGAGAAGGGCCGGCTGGGTTGCAGCCGTTCCAGGGGTATGCGGAGGAGGTTGAAGGCCTCCACCGAGAGCACGCTGAGGCCCGCGCCGCCGTCAACGAGGGTTCTGGTGACGGCCACCTGGCAGATGGTAGGGGTGCACAACATGGGGAGCGCGCCCGAGCAGGCCGAGTTGGAGGGGTGGTCCTCCGAGCTGAAGGTCAGACCAGTCTCGGGCGCTGCCCGATCCAGGGGAGCCCCCTGCCGCGTGGAAGCGGCGCTGACCCGGCGGACGAACGGCTTGATGTGGTGACTTGTGGGCGGTGCCTACGAGCCGCCCAGGAGGGCCGCGACGACCGGGGGTGTTGGTTTAGCGCGATGGGACGGCGCAGGAGAGCCCCCTGCGGCGGGATGAGCTCAGGGGCGGCCCGGTGCTCCGCGCGAGCTCGTCGAGCGTCAGACATGAGCGTGATGGTCGGAGGAGAACGGAGCGGTGGAAGACAAATTCCGACGCACCCCTACCTGGCACGCCAAATGTCGGATTTCGGGTTCCGACAGACCCTTAAGGTTCAAACTCTAGGGTGCGCGCGAAGATTACGTCTTCTACCTCTCCGTCTCACAAGGACCCTAACTACTGAAAGAACTACGCAAGAGACACAAGGTTTATACTGGTTCGGGCCACCGTTGTGGTGTAATACCCTACTCCAGTGTGTGGTGGGTGGATTGCCTCTTGGGGCTGATGATGATGAACAATACAAGGAAGAATAGCCTCGCGAGGGTCTGCTCTTGGCTGGGGCAATGAACTGCTGGGAGGAGTTCAGCCACCTTTCTCTCTCTCTCTCTCTCTCTCTCTCTCTATATATATATATATATATATATATATATATATATATATATATATGCTTCCAACCTCTCTATCGAGCCTCCCCTTCCTTTTTTCCAACCCCTTGCTCTGTGGGCGGCTGGTCCTATTTATAGAGGCCCTGGCCCTCTTCCCAAATATTGAGCGGGAGGGAGCCAACAATGGCAGGCTAATTTGAAGGGGGACAGCAAGTATCAGCTATCCTGACAAAAGTAGTCTTCGCCTGCGCAAAGCTCTGGTGACGACGCCATCTTGGGCTCGACGGTGACCTCCATCTCGTAGTCCTCCTGGTCTTGGTCTCGTTGCACCGAAGTGGCAACCTTTGCCTGATGCCTCGGTACTCCGCGGCTGCGCTTGCTCCCTTTGCACCAAAGAGGAAAGGAGGACGCTGCGTGGGCTGGCACCCGCCTGGCGCCTTGAGTCGTCATGGCTTGCGTCACGGGCACCTCGTGAGGTATCCCGCCTTGATTTCTCCGCCTCCTCGTGAGCCAGCCTGACGAGGTCGCGCCTGAGGAAGCTCCACGTCGTCCGCCCCGCGAGGCTTGGCCCCTCGCGAGGGTCTTGAGTCTTGTGTTGGTGAAGATGGGCCGTGCCGGGCCCCCTTTGAGCCACACCGCAGGCCGCGGGCAGGCAAGTCTGGGGACCCCCGTTCCCAGAACGCCGACACAAGTATTAGCAGCTGAGTTGTCAATTCAACCACAACTAGAAACTTAATATTTGCAGCAAAGTATTTAGTAGCAAAGTAATATGATAGTGGTGGTAATAGTAGCAAAAGGTAACAGTAGCAAAAGAAATGCCTTCCATTTGCGGAGTTTGCTTATAACAATAGTTATCAAGCCAGCTTAGACAAAGCTCCTTTCGAAGTTCTTTATGGACGAAAATGCCGAACGCCTCTTAACTGGTCAGAAACCGGGGAAAGACAACTTTTTGGCCCGGATATGATTCAGGAAGCAGAAGAGCAGGTTCGCATTATTCGTGAGAAATTGAAAACCGCCCAATCTCGTCAAAAGAGTCAATATGATCGTAAACATAAGCCTATGACTTATGAAGTCGACGAGAAGGCTTACCTTTGGGTTACTCCGTTAAAGGGAACCCATCGTTTCGGTATCAATGGCAAATTTGCTCCTCGTTACATTGGACCCTTTCGCATTCTTGCCAAACGAGGAGAAGTTGCCTACCAATTGGAACTACCTCCACATCTTTCCAGAGTTCACGATGTCTTCCACGTTTCACAACTCAGGCGTTGCTTCGTGGATCCTATCCATGGAGTGGACCACGAAACACTTGATCTACAAGATAACCTCTCTTATCGGGAATATCCCGTTCGTATCCTTGGTCAAGCCGAGCGTACCACTCGACGTCGTAATATCAAGTTTCTCAAGGTTCAATGGTCACACCATTCCGAGGAAGAAGCCACTTGGGAAAGGGAGGATCGTCTTCGACTTGAGTACCCCACCTTCTTTCCAGAGGATCCTAAATCTCGGGACGAGATTCTTTTGAGTGGGGGTGAGTTGTCACACCCTAGCTAGTCCATGCATTAGAGTGTGCATCATGTTTACTTCTCATCAGAAAATTGAAATGGGGAAGGCAGAACCCCCAGCACCCCTTTTGAAATCAACTTGGGTTTACAAAAAAATAATTTCAATGAACCTGAAATGCCCTTCTAAAATGTTCACTCTCTTTGTCTTAGGTTAGAACCTCTGGCAAAATTGGTGCACATTTTTCTAGGTCAACAAAAGGTCATTGAATTAAATCATAAGTATTTGAATTTGGGCATTTAAATGCTACAAAATAATCTAAATGCTCAAATAATTCTGGGAATAAATGTTTCCTGTTGGAAATAATCTAAACAGAGGCCACATTTATTTTCAGGATTTTTGGAAATGTTTTAGTATTTTAAATAAAGCTAAACAGTTGCAGTTTAATAGAAAATAGAAACTAAATCAAAAAAAGGAGAAAGAAGCCCACCTGGGCCTTACCTGGCTCGGCCCAGCCTACTGGCTCGGCCAGGCACCCCCTACCTCGCACCGGGAGGCAGGGGCGCGTGCTCGCCGCGCGCCGGCCACGCGCCGGCCACCTCCTGCTTCTGCCTACGCCGGGAGACGCCCAGAGGACGCCACGCGACCCCCACGTCTCCCTCTCATCTCTCGCACTCTCCCCCTCGTCTCTCTCACTCTCCCCCGCGACGACCGAGCACGTCCCTCGCTGCCGATCGCCGTAGTTGCCACTACAGCCACTCCCTCGCCCATCCGACGAGCCCTTTAGCTCCGCCACGACTCCCTCGTCCTCCCCACCGAGCCACGCTTCGCCGGAAGCCCTGCTTCGCCGCCTTCACCCTCGTCTTCAACCTCGGGCACCCGAGCCATCTCCGGTCGATTCGCCGCCGCCAGGACCTCCCCGAGCTTGCTGACCCCCTCTCCGACTCCGCTGTGAGCTCCTCTTCCTTTCCCCTCTTCTCTCGTGCTCGCGCTCGTTCCCTAGCTCCATTTTCCACCGCACCCGAGAGCTCCTCGCCGCCGGCCATGTCGCCGTCGTGGCTATGGCCGTGCAAGCACGCGTCCGAGCGCCTCACCGTGCTCAGCACAACACCAGGAACCCGTAGCCACCACCAGTTCTTCCTCCCGTGCACCGTAGCCTCGAAACCGTCCTCACCCGACTCCGGCGACCGCCAAGCTCGTCGTCGGCGACGTTTCTGGCCACCCCGAGCCCAACTACCACCACCAAACGCTGCGGCTCGTTCCCAGCTATCCGTAGATAGTCTCCGCCGTTGATTTGGTCGCCTGAGGGCATTTTCCGAAGCCCTCCGCCGTCTCGGCCTCGCCGGTGACTCAACGCCGGTGGGATTAGCCCTGTTGACCGGTGGATTTGACCACTGACGTGGACTGGGTGGGCCCAGTTGACTCCCCTGAGTCAATGACAAGTGGGCCCCCCTCTGCTAATTATCCAGATTAATTCCTAACTAAAAATTAGTTAGTTTAATTAGTATAGTCACTGACTAGTGGGCCCTGCCCAGTAATTAGGCTAACTAAATGTAGTTAGTGCACTGAGAGGCTGACAGCAGGGGCCCACCAGTCAGGTTTGACCTGGGCTGGCGCCTTTGACCTGCTGACGTCACCTTGACGCATTGCTGACGCAGTAATTGATTTTCTGGATTTATTTTTATAGAGGAAATTCCAAAAAATGTTTAAAACTTCTAAAAATCATAGAAATTCAACCGTAACTCCAAATGAAATAATTTATATATGAAAAATTATCAGAAAAATTCAATCTATCCATCTGTAATGGTTTCATGCATAACAAAACAAGTTCACCTTGCTGTTTAAGCACAATAAGGAAATGCACTATTAAGGCCATGTTTAATGAGCTAATATTTGAATCTTTGATTCAAATGAGTTCATTCCTTTCTAATATAACTTGCATTAGGCCAAGACACATTCATATTCCCATGTCATAGCATGCATCATATTGTTGCATATCGTCATGTGTTGATTGTATTCCGATGTGTTCTTCGTGGTAGGTTCTGCCTCTGAGGATATTCACGAGTATCCAACTGAAGGGCAGTATCCCACTACCACTCCATCAGGCAAGAAACCATTGATCATTCTGATACAAACCCATGTTCTTGCTTCTGCTCTTGTGTACTGCATTAAGACAACGCGATTCAAACTGCTGTGTGCTATGGTAGTTGAACCCTTATCCTCTGCATGGCCTGTCATTGCCACAGTAACTAGATGAAACCCACTAGCATGTGTAGGAGTTGATTTAGCCATGTATGTGATTCCTACCTTGCTATGCCTACTATGCTTAGAGTTGTGTCAGGTCTGGTTCATCTGGGTGATGGGCTAGAGTGAAATGCTTATGTCGGTAATGTGAGGGATGCGTGGAACATATTTTGGTAAAGGTATCGATGAGAGGCCATGTAGGAGTACATGGTGGGTTGTTTCATTGAGGCTGTCCCTAAGAACTGAGATCTGTATGTGTGATTTAAGATTCAACTACTACCATGCATTGGGATCCTTAATTGACCCTCTCGGCTTCTTAACCACCCTAGTACTCTGTCCAGGAGTTGCAAATAGTTTCTGGTGCTTGTAGGTTATGTGTTGGCGGCCGTGCCTAGCGCTGACCCTCGGGGTGGGCTATGTTACGGTAGATACACCATGGCACGGTGTACCGAGTCACCCGTTTGGTGTCTCGGGAACCCTGTTCACATCGTTCGGGGCCGTATGTGGAAACCTCGGCCGGACTCCCTACGGATGGAACCTGGATAGGCGATAAACCTGACCTAGAGGCTTAAGTGTTTAGGTAGGCCGTGGCCGACACCCTCGTTGGGCTTCCGCTTGAAGGTTGCCGAGTACATGTCGTGTAAACGGCGGTAAGTGGTGAAAGCGTGTATGACGAAGTACACCCCTGCATGGTATAAAACTATTCGAATAGCCGCGTCCGCGGTAAAGGACTACTTGGTTGCCTATACAGTTCATAGACAAGTTAATGGATACTACTAAAAGACTCAAGATAAGTGTGAGTATCGAGGATGGCCCTCTCGTAGATGATGTGGGAGGATCCACGGTGGTGTATTGTGTTGGTGAGTAGTGGACTCGTGTGCGAAAACTATTTTACTGGTGAAGTTCCGTAGGATAGCTTAGCCAAGAGTCAAAGCTGGCTTGCTGCATTAACCCCACCACCTTCTTGAGAATAAGCATGTTTAGTAGGTTCTGATGTAAGACTTGCTGATTACCTTTGTACTCATGTTTGCTTAATTACTGTTTTCAGACGACAACACCGCCCCCTCCGATGGGTTTTATGTAGACCTTGACGTCAACGAGTGACTGGCCACCCAGGTGGTGATCCTGGCCATGGAGGGCCCTATGTAGATAGACAGGCTTCGAGAAGCCTTCTTTCTTTCTAGAGTCTGTACTCAGACTAGCTGCTTCCGCATGTGCTTGTGTGTTTGTATGACTTGAGTGTCGGGTCATGTGACCCCTATCTGTATGAACATGCTATGTATGGCTCCCTGGAGCCTTTAAATAAAGTACTTGAATTGTAGAGTTTTGTTGTGATGCCATGTTGTATGTACTCATATCGGGCATATTGTGTGTATGATTGAAATGCTTGGTATGAGTGGGATCCGACAATCTAGTTGTTTATCCTTGGCAGTCTTTCTTACGGGGAAATGTAGTCTAGTGCTCCTCGAGCCATAGTAGTCCGCTACAGCCCGGTTCACCGGAGTCCTGCTAGCCCAGCACTACTGTTCAGGACACTTGACTGGCCGGCATGTGTTTCACTTCGTTCCTATGTCTGTCCCTTCGGGGAAATGTCACGCGGTGATTTCCGAAGTCCTGCCTAGCCTGCTATAGCCCGGGTTCCCCGGAGTCCTGTTAGCCCAGTGCTACAGCCTGGAATCACTCGCTGATGACCGACATGCTCGATGTGATTCATGTATGCATGTCTCCATAGGTCTATGCCGCTTTGGGTTCACGACTAGCCATGTCGGCCCGGGTTCTCTGTCATATGGATGCTAGCGACACTATCATATACGTGAGCCAAAAGGCGCAAACGGTCCCGGGCCATGGTAAGGCGACACCCATGGGGTACCGTGCGTGAGGCCGCAAAGTGATATGAGGTGTTACCGGCTAGATCGATGTGACTTGGAATCGGGGTCCTGATAGCGTTGGCATCAGAGCCGGACTGCCTGTAGGTTCGTTGAGCCAAACTGGTCGATGTCGACTCTAGAAATGCTTAGTTATATGTAGGGGAATTGATTGTGGGAGGGAACGTAAGGTTCTTTTACTCATTTACCTATGCCTTTGATCTGAGTCATTCTCTCCTCATTCAACGTGGGTTAAGGATTAGGCTCTCTTCTTCTATCAGGTTCACATGTTACTAACCCGTAGTAGCTTATAGGATTGTTGTTACAAGTCCAAGTTAAGTTTCTACTATTCTTAGTATGTTGCTAATTGAATCATAACCTTGATATGATGTTGTTGAGTGGTATTCCGAACTGTTGTGGATGTCTCAAATCTTTTTCTGAGCATTTACAGTTGTTATGCTGTCCAATTTTCCCGAGGAATTCTGATGTCTTTGCATTGTGGTTGTGCTTTCAGATGGCCAACCATGTTCAAAACCAAGTGGTTCGCCTGACCCGGTGCCTCGACGTGCCCGGTCATACTGCTATGCTAGTCTGGGTAATGATCGAGACGGGCTACCGTTGGTATCCCGAATACACCGTTGAAGAGCAGTTCCGCGATTTTAATCAAAGCCAATATCTCTGCACCGTCAGGATATTTCCTTCTTATCCTGGGTATACCGAGCCCCTTCACTGTTCCTATGGACTCGGGGTTACTATTGAGATGGCTGTGCAGGATGCTGCCTATTCCATGATGACCATTTTGCGAGTCCGGACTGGCCTGCTATGGAACATCGACTTCCGTTACATGCCAGCTTCACTTCCGGGAGCGCAAGGGTATCTTCAGGCTATCTATGCTGACTCCACTCAGGAGGAATCATTAACTCGTACCACTGCCGAGTTGCTCGAAGATAAGGACCGAGAGAATCGGGCCTTGAGGCTGGAGCTTTTCAATACCCGTGCTGATCATTGGGCCACATTGACTCGGTTTGCACCTGTGGTGCAATCTGGATGTATGGATACAAGGGATCTGTATCCTGTGAGATCAGCTCTGCCAGACATGGTGGATTGGCGCGATGTGGGAGGCATCACCCCACCCCATGGTCCCCACAGGCCACCGTTCGTTGGTCCAAGACCTCATCCTAGCCCCTTTGGTCCATAAGCTCCTCAGGACTGTCTGTTCTCGGATGGTCATGTTGAACTTCCAGGCTACGGAGGTGACTTCTATGAGAACTACTACGGAGCTGTCTGAGTTAGTAGTAGTACCACTAGTACTGTAGTAGTTGTATCTCCACTATCCTACGTGATTTGTGGAATACGACTTAGTGTGTAGTCAATTCCGGAGTTGTAGACAAATAATGTATAGGAGCTTGGAATGCCTCCGATGAGATGTAATGTCTTTCATCATAGTTGTACTGTAGCCTGGGCTTGTACTGAACTATGTATGATGTGTATGACCGTTGGTATATATATGGCAGTTCTATATTACCATGACATATGGATGAACATCTCGGCATTCTGTGTTATCCATTACATTCTGCACTTCCTTGCTAAGTTTGAGCCATCCTTGCCTAAACCAATGTCTTGTTTTCTCCTAGGATGGTCAACACCCGCAGCAACCCTGCCGCCCCGGAGCAGGGGGAAGCCAGTGCAGCTAGGGGTGAAAATCTGCCTCACCCGCCTTCTCTGGCCGAAGTGATGCTACAGGCGGAAAGAAACAAGCGTGAGACTAACCGCCTGCTGGAGCGGATTGAGCAGAACACCGCACGCCACCCGCGAAATGACTTGGTGTCAATCAATGACTTTATCAAGCTGTACCCACCAAAGTTCAACCATTCCGTCGAGCCCCTCGACGCGGATGACTGGCTTCGCAGCGTCACCCACAAGCTACGTTCTGCCAACGTAGCCGAAGCCGACAAGGTTACTTATGCTGCCTATCACCTCGAAGGCCCTGCTAGCCTTTGGTGGGAAAACTTCGAAGCTATGCGCCCGGTCGGCCAAATCACTACTTGGGCTGAATTCAGCGAAGCTTTTCATGAGCATCACATTCCGTAAGGTCTCATGGATCGCAAGAGGGAGGAGTTCTGCAACTTCACCCAAGGAAGACTGACCGTGGATGCTTACAGTGGTGAATTTGGAAATCTGGCACGCTATGCTCCCGAAGAGGTATCTACTGATGCTAAGAAGCAAGCAAGGTTCCGCAAGGGACTTAGCCCTGAGCTTCGCCGCGATCTCCGTCTACACGAGTGCACATCTTTTCAGAAGTTGGTCAATAAAGCCATCAGTGCTGAGACGGGCCAGACTGATTATGTAGCTTCATGCAAGCACTCCCGTGATTTTGGCTCTTCATCCGGCTCCGGAAATCAGAAGCGCCGGGTGTGGATTCCGAGCACGACACTGCCACCCAGGTTCATCCCGAGGCCATCCTTTGAGGCACCTCGTCCCAACCAACAATTTGCACCGCCCAAGCCCTATGGTGGCCCCGCTGCTAATGTTGCTCCACGCCCCAATGTGGTGACATGCTTCAAGTGTGGAGAGTCGGGTCACTATAGCCGAGACTGTCCCCAGAACAACAACCCCAATCAAACTGGAAAGTCCGTTGGCCGTGGTAAGCTAGCGGGGAAGACTTTCTATGCCAAGCCGGCCACCACTTCACGTGGCCATGTCAACTATGTTTTAGCCGAGGAGGCTCATGAGGATCCTAACGTCGTCCTTGGTACGCTCCTTGTCAACTGCCATCCGACATCTGTTCTTTTCGATACTGGAGCATCTCATTCATTCATATCCGAGAACTATGCTCGATTGCATAACACGACATTCTGCAACATGCCCACTTCCATGGTAATTCAAACTCCGGGTTCCAAATGGCAAACTTCTAGAGTAAGCCATGGGAACGAAATTCTTGTCGATAGACTTGTCTTCCTTGCATCCTTAATAGCTCTCAAGTCCTCCAACATAAATATCATCTTGGGTATGGACTGGATGTCAGCTCATTATGCTAGGATCAATTGTGCCACTAGAACCGTTCAACTTACTCACCCCTCGGGCAAGACAGTTAATGTCTTAACTCGAGTGGCCAAGCGCCAACTTTACTCCCTAAACGCCAACCCCCTTCCAGACCTTGAGGATGTTTCGGTAGTCCGAGATTTTCCGGATGTCTTTCCAGAAGAACTGCCAGGTGTTCCACCTGACAAGGATGTTGAGTTTGTGATAGACCTTGTTCCAGGAACCGTTCCAATTTCTAGAAGACCCTATAAGATGGCACCCCTAGAACTAGCCGAGCTTAAGAACCAACTCGATGAGTCCTTGAAAAAGGGTTTCATCCGTCCTAGTTCCTCTCCTTGGGCTTGCCCCGTCCTCTTCGTTAAGAATAAGGATGGAACGGATCGAATGGTTGTGGATTACCGACCTGTCAATTTGGTCACCATCAAGAACAAATACCCGCTTCCCAGGATTAACGATCTGTATGATCAGCTCGCTGGATCCTCAGTCTTCTCCAAGATGGATTTGAGGTTGGGCTACCATCAAATCAAAATCAGAAACGGGGACATACCCAAAATGGCCTTTGTTACTCGTTATGGCCAATACGAGTACACCGTCATGTCCTTCGGTTTAACCAATGCCCCAGCAACCTTCTCTCGGTTAATGAACTCAGTCTTCATGGAGTACTTGGATAAATTCGTCGTAGTATACCTCGATGACATACTCATCTACTCCAAGAATGAAGAGGAACATGCCGAACATCTAAGGCTGGTATTGATGAAACTTCGAGAGCATCGCCTTTATGCCAAATTATCCAAGTGTGAATTTTGGTTGCCAGAAGTGACCTATCTAGGCCATGTAATCTCTGGCAAGGGTATTGCTGTCAATCCCGAGCGAGTTCAAGCCGTCTTTGATTGGACTCCACCTGAGACGGTTAAGCAAGTTTGGAGCTTCCTTGTCTTAGCGAGCTATTGCCGCCGCTTCGTCGAAAATTTCTCCAAGGTTGCTAAACCTCTAACTGAACTCCTCAAGAAAGATAAAAAGTTCGAGTGGACTCCACAGTGCGAGGTCAGTTTTCGAGAACTGAAAAGACGCCTGACATCTGCCCCCGTACTGGTACCACCAGACTTCTCCAAGGACTTTATTATCTATTGCGACGCCTCGCGACAAGGACTAGGTTGCATACTCATGCAAGATCGTCAGGTAATTGCCTATGCTTCACGACAATTACACCCACATGAGGAAAATTATCCTACACATGATCTAGAGCTTGCAGCTATAGTCCATGCACTTAAAACTTGGCGACATTACCTTCTCGGTAATCGTTGCGAGATCTTCACCGACCACCAAAGTTTGAAATATATCTTCACCCAACCAGATTTGAATCTCAGGCAAAGACGTTGGGTCGAGTTGATCTCGGACTATGACTTAGGAATAACTTACACCCCGAGCAAAGCCAATGTCATGGCTGATGCGCTAAGCCGTAAGTCCTATTGTAACAACCTGATGTTACAACAAAGTCAACCACTTCTCCATGAGGAATTTTGTAAGCTAAATCTTCACATTGTTCCTCAAGGATTCCTATCCACCCTGGTGGCGAAACCTACCCTTACGGATCAAATCATAACCGCCCAGCGGTATGATAAGGGCATATCCCGGATTAAGGAAAACATCGCTAGCGGAGTTGCTAAATGTTTCTCCATGGATGAGCGAGGTGCTGTTTCTTCGAGAACCGTTTGGTGGTTCCCAAGAAACAACATCTGCGTCAGTTGATCCTTAAGGAAGCTCATGAATCCCCTCTCACCATTCATCCCGGTAGTACTAAAATGTATCAAGACCTACGCTAGAGGTTTTGGTGGACTAGGATGAAGAGAGAAATCGCTCAATACATTGATAATTGTGACGTATGTCGTCGTGTTAAAGCAGAGCATCAACGGCCTGCTGGCACTCTTCAACCTTTGGCTATTCCCGAATGGAAATGGGATAAAATCAGTATGGATTTCATCACTAGGTTTCCCAGGACCAAGAGAGGGAATAATGCCATCTTCATCGTGATCGACCGACTTTCCAAAGTAGCCCACTTTCTACCTGTTCGTGAGAGTATCACCGCTAGCCAGCTAGCCGATTTATACATCTCCCAAATAGTGTCTCTTCATGGTGTTCCATTGGAAATTAATTCAGACCGTGGGAGTCTCTTCACCTCTCGATTTTGGGAAAGTTTCCAAAATGCTATGGGAACTCGTCTCTCCTTTAGCACCGCCTTCCATCCTCAATCAAGTGGTCAAGTGGAACGAGTCAATCAAATTCTGGAAGATATGCTCCGAGCTTCTGTCATCTCGTTCGGAATGAGTTGGGAGAAATGCCTTCCATTTGCGGAGTTTGCTTATAACAATAGTTATCAAGCCAGCTTATACAAAGCTCCTTTCGAAGTTCTTTATGGACGAAAATGTCGAACGCCTCTTAATTGGTCAGAAACCGGGGAAAGACAACTTTTTGGCCCGGATATGATTCAGGAAGCAGAAGAGCAGGTTCGCATTATTCGTGAGAAATTGAAAACCGCCCAATCTCGTCAAAAGAATCAATATGATCGACTTATGAAGTCGACGAGAAGGCTTACCTTCGGGTTACTCCGTTAAAGGGAACCCATCGTTTCGGTATCAAAGGCAAATTTGCTCCGCGTTACATTGGACCCTTTCGCATTCTTGCCAAACGAGGAGAAGTTGCCTACCAATTGGAACTACCTCCGCATCTTTCTAGAGTTCACGATGTCTTCCACGTTTCACAACTCAGGCGTTGCTTCGCGGATCCTATCCGTGGAGTGGACCACGAAACACTTGATCTACAAGATAACCTATCTTATCGGGAATATCCTGTTCGTATCCTTGGTCAAGCTGAGCGTACCACTCGACGTCATAATATCAAGTTTCTCAAGGTTCAATGGTCACACCATTCCGAGGAAGAAGCCACTTGGGAAAGGGAGGATCGTCTTCGACTTGAGTACCCAACCTTCTTTCCAGAGGATCCTAAATCTCGGGACGAGATTCTTTTGAGTGGGGGTGAGTTGTCACACCCTAGCTAGTCCATGCATTAGAGTGTGCATCATGTTTACTTCTCATCAGAAAATTGAAATGGGGAAGGCAGAACCCCCAGCACCCCTTTTGAAATCAACTAGGGTTTACAAAAAAATAATTTCAATGAACCTGAAATGCCCTTCTAAAATGTTCACTCTCTTTGTCTTAGGTTAGAACCTCTGGCAAAATTGGTGCACATTTTTCTAGGTCAACAAAAGGTCATTGAATTAAATCATAAGTATTTGAATTTGGGCATTTAAATGCTATAAAATAATCTAAATGCTCAAATAATTCTAGGAATAAATGTTTCCTGTTGGAAATAATCTAAACAGAGGCCACATTTATTTTCAGGATTTTTGGAAATGTTTTAGTATTTTAAATAAAGCTAAACAGTTGTAGTTTAATAGAAAACAGAAACTAAATCAAAAAAAAGGAGAAAGAAGCCCACCTGGGCCTTACCTGGCTCGGCCCAGCCTACTGGCTCGGCCAGTCACCCCCTACCTCGCGCCAAGAGGCAGGGGCGCGTGCTCGCCGCGCGCCGGCCACGCGCCGGCCACCTCCTGCTTCTGCCGATGCCGGGAGACGCCCAGAGGACGCCACGCGACCCCCACGTCTCCTTCTCATCCTCTCGCACTCTCCCCCTCGTCTCTCTCACTCTCCCCCGCGACGGCCGAGCACGTCCCTCGCTGCCGATCGCCGTAGTTGCCACTACAGCCACTCCCTCGCCTCTCCGACGAGCCCTTTAGCTCCGCCACGACTCCCTCGTCCTCCCCACCGAGCCACGCTTCGCCGAAAGCCCTGCTTCGCCGCCTTCGCCCTCGTCTTCAACATCGGGCACCCGAGCCATCTCCGGTCGATTCGCCGCCGCCAGGACCTCCCCGAGCTCGCTGACCCCCTCTCCGACTCCGCTGTGAGCTCCTCTTCCTTTCCCCTCTTCTCTCGTGCTCGCGCTCATTCCCTAGCTCCATTTTCCACCGCACCCGAGAGCTCCTCGCGGCCGGCCATGTCGCCATCGTGGCTACGGCCATGCAAGCACACGTCTGAGCGCCTCACCATGCTCAGCGCAACACCAAGAACCCGTAGCCACCACCAGTTCTTCCTCCCGTGCACCGTAGCCTCGAAACCGTCCTCACCCGACTCCGGCGACCGCCAAGCTCGTCGCCGGCGACGTTTCTAGCCACCCCGAGCCCAACTACCACCACCAAACGTTGCGGCTCGTTCCCAGCTATCCGTAGATAGTCTCCGCCGTCGATTTGGTCGCCTGAGGGCGTCTTCCGAAGCCCTCCGCCGGGATTAGCCCTCTTGACCGGCGGATTTGACCACTGACGTGGACTGGGTGGGCCTAGTTGACTCCCCTGAGTCAATGACAAGTGGGCCCCCCTTTGCTAATTATCCAGATTAGTTCCTAACTAAAAATTAGTTAGTTTAATTAGTATAGTCACTGACTAGTGGGCCCTGCCCAATAATTAGGCTAACTAAATGTAGTTAGTGCACTGAGAGGCTGACAGCAGGGGCCCACCAGTCAGGTTTGACCTGGGCTGGCGCCTTTGACCTGCCGACATCACCCTGACGCATTGCTGACGCAGTAATTGATTTTCTAGATTTATTTTTATACAGGAAATTCCAAAAAATGTTTAAAACTTCTAAAAATCATAGAAATTCAACCGTAACTCCAAATGAAATAATTTATATATGAAAAATTATCAGAAAAATTCAATCTATCCATCTGTAATGGTTTCATGCATGACAAAACAAGTTCACCTTGCTGTTTAAGCAGAATAAGGAAATGCACTATTAAGGCCATGTTTAATGAGCTAATATTTGAATCTTTGATTCAAATGAGTTCATTCCTTTCTAATATAACTTGCATTAGGCCAAGACACATTCATATTGCCATGTCATAGCATGCATCATATTGTTGCATATCGTCATGTGTTGATTGTATTCCGATGTGTTCTTCGTGGTAGGTTCTGCCTCCGAGGATATTCACGAGTATCCAACTGAAGGGCAGTATCCCACTACCACTCCATCAGGCAAGAAACCATTGATCATTCCGATACAAACCCATGTTCTTGCTTCTGCTCTTGTGTACTGCATTAAGACAACGCGATTCAAATTGATGTGTGCTACGGTAGTTGAACCCTTATCCTCTGCATGACCTGTCATTGCCACAGTAACTAGATGAAACCCATTAGCATGTGTAGGAGTTGATTGAGCCATGTATGTTATTCCTACCTTGCTATGCCTGATATGCTTAGAGTTGTGTCAGGTCTGGTTCATCTGGGTGATGGGCTAGAGTGAAATACTTATGTCGGTAATGTGAGGGATGCGTGGAACATGTTTTGGTAAAGGTATCTATGAGAGGCCATGTAGGAGTACATGGTTGGTTGTTTCATTGAGGCCGTCCCTAAGAACTGAGATCTGTATGTGTGATTTAAGATTCAGCTACTACCATGCATTGGGATCCTTAATTGACCCTCTCGGCTTCTTAACCACCCTAGTACTCTGTCCAGGAGTTGCAAATAGTTTCTGGTGCTTGTAGGTTATGTGTTGGCGGCCGTGCGTAGCGCTGACCCTCGGGGTGGGCTATGTTACAGTAGATACACCGTGGCACGGTGTACCGAGTCACCCGTTTGGTGTCTCGGGAACCCTGTTCACATCGTTCGGGGCCGTATGTGGAAACCTCGGCCGGACTCCCTGCGGATGGAACCTGGATAGGCGATAAACCTGGACTAGAGGCTTAAGTGTTTAGGTAGGCCGTGGCCGACACCCTCGTTGGGCTTCCGCTTGAAGGTTGCCGAGTACATGTCGTGTAAACGACGGTAAGTGGTGAAAGCGTGTATGACTAAGTACACCCCTACAGGGTATAAAACTATTCGAATAGCCACGTCCGCGGTAAAGGACTACTTGGTTGCCTATACAGTTCATAGACAAGTTAATGGATACTACTAAAAGACTCAAGATAAGTGTGAGTATCGAGGATGGCCCTCTTGTAGGATGACGAGGGAGGATCCACGGTGGTGTATTGTGTTGGTGAGTAGTGGACTCGTGTGCGAAAACTATTTTACTGGTGAAGTTCCGTAGGATAGCTTAGCCAAGAGTCAAAGCTGGCTTGCTGCATTAACCCCACCACCTTCTTGAGAATAAGCATGTTTAGTAGGTTCTGATCTAAGACTTGCTGAGTACCTTTGTACTCATGTTTGCTTAATTACTGTTTTCAGACGACAACACCGCCCCCTCCGATGGGTTTTATGTAGACCTTGACGTCGACGAGTGACTAGCCACCCAGGTGGTGATCCTGGCCATGGAGGGCCCTATGTAGATAGACAGGCTTCGAGAAGCCTTCTTTCTTTCTAGAGTCTGTACTCAGACTAGCTGCTTCCGCATGTGCTTGTGTGTTTGTATGACTTGAGTGTCGGGTCATGTGACCACTATCTGTATGAGCATGCTATGTATAGCTCCCTGGAGCCTTTAAATAAAGTACTTGAATTGTAGAGTTTTGTTGTGATGCCATGTTGTATGTACTCATATCGGGCATATTGTGTGTATGATTGAAATGCTTGGTATGAGTGGGATCCGACAATCTAGTTGTTTATCCTTGGCATTCTTTCTTATGGGGAAATGTAGTCTAGTGCTCCTCGAGCCATAGTAGTCCGCTACAGCCCGGTTCACCGGAGTCCTGCTAGCCCAGCACTACTGTTCAGGACACTTGACTGGCCGGCATGTGTTTCACTTCGTTCCTATGTCTGTCCCTTCGGGGAAATGTCATGCGGTGATTTCTGGAGTCCTGCCTAGCCTGCTACAGCCCGGGTTCCCCGCAGTCCTGTTAGCCCAGTGCTACAGCCCGGAATCACTCGCTAATGACCGACATGCTCGAAGTGATTCATGTATGCTTGTCTCCATAGGTCTGTGCCGCTTTGGGTTCACGACTAGCCATGTCGGCCCGGGTTCTCTGTCATATGGATGCTAGCGACACTATCATATACGTGAGCCAAAAGGCGCAAACGGTCCCGGGCCATGGTAAGGCGACACCCGTGGGGTACCGTGCGTGAGGCCGCAAAGTGATATGAGGTGTTACCAGCTAGATCGATGTTACTTGGAATCGGGGTCCTGACACAAAATTAACTCGATTACATGATAGATCCCATCCAACCCATTACCGTCCAGCAACCCTACGATGAAATTACTCACACGCGATGGTGAGCATCATGAAATTGGTGATGGAGGATGGTTGATGATGATGGTGACGAATTCCCCTCTCCAGAGCCCCGAACGGACTCCAAATCAGCCCTCCCGAGAGGTTTTAGGGCTTGGCGGCGGCTCCGTATCATAAAACGCGATGATTTCTTCTCTCTGATTTTTTTATCCCGAAACAAAATATATGGAGTTGGAGTCGGAGAGGCAACAGGGGGCCCATGAGGTAGGAGCGCGCCCCCCACCCTCGTGGAGAGGTGGTGGGCCCCCTGGCCTTCATCTTTTGCAGGTATTTTTTTTATTTTATGAAAAGTGGCTCCATGAAGTTTCATGTCATTCCGAGAACATTTGTTTCTGCACATAAATAACACCATGGTAATTCTGCTGAAAACAGCGTCAGTCTGGGTTAGTTCCATTCAAATCATGCAAGTTAGAGTCCAAAACAAGGGCGAAAGTGTTTGGAAAAGTAGATACGTTGGAGACGTATCACCTCCCATAAGCTTAAACCTTTGCTTGTCCTCAAGCAATTCAGTTGACAAACTGAAAGTGATAAAGAAAAACTTTTACAAACTTTGTTTGCTCTTGTTGTTGTAAATATGTAAAGCCCGCATTCAAGTTTTCAACAAACATTATAACTAACCACATTCACAATAATGCATAGGTCTCAAGTTTACTCATATCAATAGCATAATCAACTAGCGAGCCACAATAATAAATCTCAGATGACAACACTTTCTCAAAACAATCATAATATGATTATAACAAGGTGGCATCTCGCTAGCCCTTTCTAAGACCGCAAAACATAAATGCAGAGCACCTTTAAAGACCAAGGACTGACTATACATTGTAATTCATGGTAAAAGAGATTCAGTCAAGTCATACTCAATGTAAACTAACAATAATGAATGCAAATGACAGCGGTGCTCTCCAACTGGTGCTTTTTAATAAGATGATGATGACTCAGCATAAAAGTAAATAAATAGGCCCTTCGCAGAGGGAAGCAGGGATTTGTAGAGGTGCCAGAGCTCGGTTTTGAAATAGAGGTGAATAATATTTCGAGCGGTATACTTTCATTGTCAACATAACAACCAAGAGATGGTGATATCTTCCATGCTACACACATTATAGGTGGTTCCCAAACAGAATGGTAAAGTTTATACTCCCCCTTCCACCAACAAGCATCAATCCATGGCTTGCTCGAAACAACGAGTGCCTCCAACTAACAAGAGTCCCAGGGGGAGTTTTGTTTGCAATTATTTTGATTTAGTTTGCATAAAGCATGGGACTGGGCATCTCGGTGACCAGCCATTTATCTCGTGAGTGAGGAGCGGAGTCCACTCCTCTTGAGAATAACCCGCCTAACATGGAAGATACAGACAGCCCTAGTTGATACATGAGCTATTCGAGCATACAAAATAGGATATTTATTTGAAGGTTTAGAGCTTGGCACATACAAATTTACTTGGAACGGCAAGTAGATACTGTATATAGGTAGGTATGGTGGACTCATGTGTATATAGGTAGGTATGGTGGACTCATGTGGAATAACTTTGGGGTTTAAGTGATTGGATGCATAAGCAGTATTCCCGCTTAGTACAGGTGAAGGCTAGCAAAAGACTGGGAAGCGACCAGCTAGAGAGCGACAACCGTCATGAACATGCATTAAAATTAATCAACACCGAATGCAAGCATGAGTAGGATATAATCCACCATGAACATAAATATCATGAAGGCTATGTTGATTTTGTTTCAACTACATGCGTGAACATGCGCCAAGTCAAGTCACTTAAATCATTCAGAGGAGGATACCACCTTATCATACCACGTCATAACCATTTCAATAGCATGTTGGCACGCAAGGTAAACCATTATAACTCATAACTAATCATGCATGGCACAAGAAACTATGATCTCCAGTTGTCATTGCAAACATGTTTATTCATAATAGGCTGAATCAGGAACGATGAACTAATTATATTTACAAAAACAAAAGAGGTCGAGTTCATACCAGCTTTTCTCATCTCAGCCAGTCCATCATATATCATCATAATTTCCTTTCACTTGCACGACCGAATAGTGTGAATAATAATAATAGTGCACGTGCATTGGACTGAGCTGGAATCTACAAGCATTCAATAAACAGGAGAAGACAACGCAATATGGGCTCTTTTGTCAGATCAACATTTATGCATATAAGAGCCACTTCAACAATTTAATCATGGTCTTCTCCTATCGACCCCCAAAGAAAAGAAATAAAACTAATTACACGGGAAAGCTCCCAACAAGCAAAAGAAGAACATGAAATATTTTTGAATTTTCTTTTTAATTACTACTACAAGCATGGAAATTAAACTAACTAAAAGCTACAACTATTTTTTGGTTTTTCTTTAGGTTTATAAAACACACAAGAAGAAAGCATAAAAAGGAAAATAAACTAGCATGGATGATACAATGAAAAAGTATGAGCACCGACATCTAGCAATGAGTGTGTGAACATAAATGTAATGTCGGTGGGAAATATGTACTCCCCCAAGCTTAGGCTTTTGGCCTAAGTTGGTCTATGGCCACGGCTGGCCTGGCGGATATCCATAATAATAGTTGGGGCCGTACTGAGATGCAGCGGCTATCGCCAGCTGAGCTGCAGTGTGGCGACGAGCAGCCTCCACTCTCCTCTCATACTCATCTACCTCCGCTCTGGTAATAGTATATCTTCCTTTTGCCTGGTGATCAAAGAAGGTAGGAGCAGGGAGAGTAATATGGACAGCACAGCGTCTGTCAAAGATTAGTCGATACTGGAGAGGTGATTCATTCCTCTCAACAAACTGGTGGTGAACCATAGCATTAAAGTCTAGGTAAGCAGGTGGTATTTCAATATCATCTTCGTTTATGGCTACACCAAGAAAATTATCTATGCGGGTTGCATAAATTCCTCCAAAGAAATCTCCATTAAATCTATTAAGATGCAACCTACATGCAACAATGGCTCCCAAATTATAAGATTGGTCTCCTAACACAGCACTCCTAAGAATACTGAGATCGGGGACACACATGTGACATGCCTCATCTTTACCATTGATGCATCTACCTATGAAGAGAGCAAAATAATGTATAGCAGGAAAGTGAATGCTCCCTATGGTAGCTTGTGTAATATATCTAGATTCTTCCACAGTTATGCTAGCAAGAAAATCTCTAAATTCAGATTTGCGAGGATCCCTTATACTACCCCATTGTGGAAGTTTGCATGCAGTGGTAAAATCATCTAAGTCCATAGTGTAAGAATTATCGGTGGGCGCCAAATGTCAGGGGTTTGGTGCGATATATGCCAACGGATGGCTTATCATGGTGGGGGCGAGTAGAACGTCGCCGGTGCCTGGAAATGGGATGAGGCGAAGACATGCACGCCGGTGAATCTTACCCAGCTTCGGGGCTCTCCGAGGAGATAATACCCCTACTGCTGCTCTGCGGGGTCTCCGCATGATCACTATGGCCAAAGTGTTTACACGGTTGCTCCTTGAGCTGTTTTCTGGTGGTAGGAGAGGGCAAGGCTAGCTCTCTCCCTTCTATATGATCTGGTCTAGAGCTAATGGATCCCGACCCTTTGCATGGGTGCCCTGGGGGTTTATATAGGCCTACCCCCCAGGGGTACAATGGTAATCCGGCTGGGCGCGGGCCCAGTCGTCAGTGTCTCTAGCTTCCGTCTTCTCTGCTGACCGCTGGGGCCCGCCGACTGGCGGGCCCCGCCGACTGGCCGGGTACGGAGCCGACAGCCCGCGTCCGCCGCTGGCGGGTCTTGCCGGCTGCTGCTTACTGTAGTCGTGCTTCTAATGACGTCGGCTTGATTATGAGGTCATGGCAATAGCCCTGCCGCCCGGCGGGCGATCACTGTTGCCTCTCCCCATCACATCTGGATTAATGGCGCGTGGGCCCCGGGGGAGGGCTCGGCCGACTCCCCCGGGCCGACTCCCGACGGGTCCGACTGGTGGTCCTCCTGCCGTCTCCCAAGGTCTCACTGACTGGTGGGGCCTGCTGCCTCCAGGACGTACAGACCAGCCGTCGTGGGTGCAGGATTCGGCCCTGCGGTGCTGGTATCAGGGCCGGCATGGCAATAGTGCCACGCCGCACAGAGATCTTCCGGGGTACGGCGTGTTGTGGCCATGCCTGCCCTTGGTGAGGGGTGGGGTGGGCTTTGCTGTAGCCACGCCCCTGCCTCGTCCCCTTTGATGAGGTCATGGGGTTTGTTGGAGTCGTAGGCCGACTCCCCAAAGCCGGCTTCTCTGGAAGTCGTCCCTGGGACTCGGCCGTGAGCGGGCAGTCGGCCGCCTTGCCGTCGACTCCTCAGGAGGTGGCTCTTTGTCCTGGGGTCTTGAGGGGCGCAGCCTGCCCCGATGTCTTGAAAGGTTCTGGGACCCGGGTTGGCCTACCCGTGGCCCATTACTCCAACAGGTTGAGTGGGATGAGAGACACGCAGTTTTTACCCAGGTTCGGCCCCTCACGGTGGAGCTAAAAGCCTACATCCTGCTTCATTGATATTGATGATGATGATCATGATTACAGGGGTGCTCTATTTCAAGAGCTATTGACTTGTCTGTCTAAACCTAACTTGTCCAATCTCCCCTCTTGGGGTGCCCTGCCCCTCTTTATATATGTTGAAGGGGCGGCTTACATGACTAGTCCTATTAGGATTAGGATTACTCTATTACAAGTGGAGTCCTAATCTTGCTTCCTTTGTAGGAGAATATTTGTTATGCCTTTCATCTTAAGCCGGCCCACCATAATACGAGCCGGTCTTTCATGAACCGTCTATCGGGCCATCGGGTCTTGTTGTTCCTCTTGACCCACCTGCCGGGTTACCAATGAGTCACCAGGCCCAGCCGGGTCATCAGTGAGTGGAGAGATCCGGGGGGTCACTTCATGAGTTGCCAAGTCAGGGCGGGTCACTAGTGAATCGCCAAGTCCGACCGGGTCATACTTCCGGTTGGGTCATTCTGCGGGGTATATCCCCGACATTGGCCCCTAGTTTAATTTGGATTTATCCATGTTAAACTTATCCTGCAAAATAAACATAAGAATAAATTTGACAGGTTGTGCTCCGGGTTAAAAATTCTCGTAAACCGCCACCTGATCATCCCGAAGTCCTTGTCAGTTCCTTCTTCAAGAAAGTCTGGGTCAATAGGCAAGCTTCATAATCAATCTGCTGTCATTGCTGATTTTCAGCCGGCTTGAAGTTGTAGAACTTGCCGGTTTATCATTGCCAAAATATCCGGTTTGTAAATATTGATAGCACCGGGTCATAATTGTTACCGACGTCGGGTCATAGTTATTGGTGACACCAAGTCATGATTGTTGGTGATGCTAGGTCAATCTGGTTTGCTTAAAACTGGAAATTGGAAGATATTCCTCCCTTATATCCATATTACATGTAGCCCCCAAGTCTTGAGCAGAACAAAGTGATGACTTAAGACTTGCTTCAATATAAATATAGCCACTTTGAAGAAATTCATGTTGTTCATGTCAGTCACTAGTAAAAGCTGAATATTCCACATATGTAGCCCCCAAGTGCCGAGTTATCATGCTTACAGCAACCTGGGACTTGTAGTTGTCTTATGCTCACAAAAACTTCAACCGGTGTAGCACCCAAGGGCCGGGTCATTATGCAATAATGAGCAGGGACTTTGTAGATGTAGACTTGAGCGGCAATGTGTAGCCCCCAAGGGCCGGCTTAGTAAGATAATACTGAGTTGGGACTTTATATATACTTCATTGAAAATAATATCATATGACGTAATCCTCTCCATGGGGCTCGAACCCATGTCCATTGAGGTTTGTACTCTTCCAACTGAGTAGTAAACCTTTCAATATAATGAATTTAAGATTTGTGTACCTTGAATTGTTGATAGGAGCAATTGGTAGTCCCCAAGGGCTGGCTCATTACAATGTGATGAGTCGGGTCTTCAATAAGATGAGCAAAAATGACTTTGCATTAGCCCCCAAGTGCCATGGTGCATGCTGGCAGTGTCATGGGACTTGCATATTTGATGTAATCTCAACTTGAATAATGTAGCCCCCAAGTGTCGGGTCGTAAGCCTGCAGCGACTCGGGACTATTCCTTTCATTGTAGAATAAATCATATCCATTGATAAAATAATATCCATTGCGCTGAAGCGACTTTGAAAACCTCAATCATAATACTGGTTATTGATAACCATAATAAAAATCCAGCCATGTTGGCTATTAAAGATTTGAATAATATACCCAATGATTTAGAAGCGCATGATTCCAATGGTGCAATCCAAATATATACTAGCGACTTATAGTCCAAAGCCAGGTCGGGTTAATAAACACCGAATAATTTGTGATCATATACTGGCGACTTATAGTCCAAAGCCAGGACGGGTTAATAAACACCGGATTTTTCACTCATACTGGCGACTTATAGTCAAAACCAGACGGTGTTAATAAACACCGGATATTATCATATACAACTCAGAAGGCTTTATAAACCTTAATGGCTCTCAGCCAAGTTTTATCAAGAGAGATAATTTTCAAAAAGATATTCAAATCAAACAACAACATAAAAAATCCAAGGCTTTCATAGGCCGCCAAGCCAAAATATCTTCTTCAATGAAACAAGCATTAGCCACTGGAAGGTACGCGCTTTCCGTGAGCCGGCATTCACAATACCCAATCGACATTTTAACCCAAACAAGTTCGGTTCTTATTGAAAGATAGACTTGTCAGGAGTACGCGAGGACAGAGTCGCTATCAGACATCACAGGCTAATTTATCCAAGTTCCAAGGAAGGCGGCATTATAGCCTGAGCTTCTCCTTGCTATCCGTAAAACCGTGCTCTCTCATGATATCCATCGTTTTAACCTTAACAAGTTCAAATATGATTGTTAAGAGTTCGTTGGGTCAATCAGGATTACCTGATGGAGAAGTAGCTGGCATACAGGCAGGATAACCCGGGTTTTTAGGTGAAGACACCTGGCTTCCAAGCCTGGCTTTTATAGCTATCACAAGGTTATGAACTCATTGTTCTTTAGAACAAAAAAGCCCCCTGGTGATATTTTGAGCTGTGCTCAAGGGGCACCTATGTTTGAGTTGTGATTTTGCAACAGACTCTCTTTGGTCCCTTTAATTTCTTCTGAGAACTCAAACTTTGCGGGAGATAATATTCTTCTTGAGCCGGAATTTTAAACTGGATATTGAGAGCTTCAGAACTTTGTGGGAGACAGATTTTCCCTTGAACCGGATTTTGAACCGGAATCTTTCCTGATAACCCAGAATTCTTCTGTTGAGCCGGAACTTTATGATTGCCAATCACCTTCTTTTAAGCCGGAAATTTTCTGACAGTGATGTGGAGCGAACCACGAGGCGAGGGTCGATCCGTTGTTGGACCGATCTTTCACGGCACAAACATCCATTGCAGCAAGAACAAGTCGCGGGTTTAGGAAGATGTTCGCAAATCCCACGAAAACAACACGCCAACCCCTTGATCTGAAGGAATAATGTGGATGAACCATATAGGTTCAGCTTGTAATCTCCTATGCGTCGCGTCGCAGGAACTCACACGCTAGTAGAGACTTTTGACAAGATTTCTCAAAACTCGATAATGGCCGACGGCCGAAAAAACAAACACGTGTCTAATTCATCTCAAAATAACCTGCTTTTACTATGACCGTAGCATAACTATTTATAGTATAGCTAGCTGACTTAAACTTGCGTAATAAGTTGGCCGAAGAAAATCTCACGCTATCTCTAACTCTGGACCAAACATCTAAAAGAGCAAAACTAATTACGTACTTTATTTTAGCAGGTAATCATTACAAAATAAATAAAACAAATATCTCTGGTGGCCCCCATCCGATTTGTCTCAGGGAAAATAATCTCCACCATCCAAACATACCGGTGTGCACCTCCGGTTCTGGTGGCCTTGAACGTGAGAAGTAGTAGATCCCAAGGAAACTTGACACTTGTACGTGTAGAACATGGATTTGTTTTGAGCGTGGCAACCAGAAGAGACAATCAAATTGATGCACACCTTGGCCAAACATGTGAATCCTTCCTTGCATGCACGCACATGTAACTCTTCCCACGTAATAATGCATGCATGCGTACTTGGTAGCAGGAAAGTATATCCCTTTTGAAATTATTACTTCTCCTAACCAAATCAAGTTTTAACTCCGGCGGCCTCGGCAACTCACACGAATCCATCTCATCTCCTATTTTAATGGAATTCCAAACAAGACCTAAATCTGATGTATGTACTGTACCAGATAATTCTTTGCCCTCATACTTGCACGTGTATGTGCTACCATCATATGCATGCGCCTCCTGGTCCATGTTAAACATATGATAGGAAGCATGCACTATTTCTTCATGCACAGTAACAATCTCTTGAACAAGTGCAATGTTAATCTGACTGGAGCTAGGACTGGCCGTATCAGACTGCCTTCAAATTTTTCACCAATAGGGCAGTAGCCTCCAGGGCCGGGTTATTTTTCCCTCCAATGGCCCGGAGTTCTTGAATTTTGCTGAAAATTGCCAACATTTGTTGAGTCATGTCATCATTAGCCCCCGAGTCTTAAAATGAGTCAAAGAGTTGGCTTGAGATTCTTCATATTTGATCGTGATATAAACCGGCATATAGCTGAACAGCGGAACGCTATAATATGTTGAAGATGGATGCAAAGTGGCGAGTTGATGATCTTCGCAACACTCATTGTATATCTTTAGCGTTGATAACGCGATGTGAGTCCACGGAAGGTTGAGGTCGTCCATGGCGGGTTATAACTGATCCTGTATGATTTGTGTCAGTAATCCGGCCAGCGGTTCATGCCAGCTAGTTGTTGATGTTAAACAAACTTCAATAGCAGTGACTTTTGAGCCATCCAGTGGAGATGGCAGCTGATAATATATGATAATTTGCTCCAGAGTTGTTGGAAGAAAACCGGGCTACCCGAGCAGTGACTAGCTTTATACTCAATAAACAGCTCATGTAGACAGGTGCGGCCCGGTGTGTTGATGTAGACCAGGCCGCGAGAGACGGACGGTAAGGATGATCGTAATATCAGAGGCGGCACGGATAGATGAGTCGGTCGCGGCGTTGTAAGCCGGCGTGGGCGAGAATCGGCCGCGGGGGCGGACGGGTGAGTTGAGTTGTGTGCGGTGTTGTAAACCGGTGTGGCTGCGAAAATCGGCCGCGGTGTTGGAAACGGCACGGACGCAGGTAAGTCGGCCATGGGCACGGACAATGAGTCAATTGTGTGTGTTGATGCAACGGGGGTGGCAACTTGCGCAGGATGAGCGCTGGTGCAAAAATAATATTTTCTCATGCTCCTTTTGCAAAACTTTTTTGTAAGGGATAATGGTCCTGCAAAAAAATATCATCGACCAAGTAATTGTTCTTTGATGAAAATAATATGTATTAATAAAATAAATTTAGATAGATATCACCTGATATATTTAGATGCTAGATGATTTCCATGTGACCATACATCTGTATGACGTCCCTTTTCATCGAGCATAAGCCCTGACAATTTTGGCTGGTAGCCTGGCACAATATCATTGTTTGCACCACCACCCGTGTCCATATATGTTGGACTATAAACTGTCAAACCTTTGTAATCTACAGGGGAAAACTGCCACCGGGTTGTCACCACTGCCAGTGTTGCTTTTCTTTATTGTTCTCCAATTAGTACAAGCGCACGGGAGGAAACAGGGCCAGTTCGTAGCAAGGGAGCATCCTGCAGGTGGGTAGGTAGCCGGGTCGCCGCTCAGCCGCGGCGAAACTGACGCTTCACGGAGTTAGGCGGGCTAGACATCAGCAACGGGTAC
This sequence comes from Triticum aestivum, assembly GCF_018294505.1. Taxonomy (NCBI): domain Eukaryota; kingdom Viridiplantae; phylum Streptophyta; class Magnoliopsida; order Poales; family Poaceae; genus Triticum; species Triticum aestivum. The sequence continues at coordinate 255,469,424 of NC_057809.1, read as the reverse complement.
CTAAACCCAGAACACTGCAACACCGGCAATCTTCAGCTAACACTACCACTCCAAAAATTTGGATATGATATCAAACGCCAAGATGCGGTCGTAGCAGACCCGACCAAAGGTTGTTGAGAAACTTGGTGGAAAACGTGAAGACCGGCAAGTGGTGTTGGTAGCCGGGTCATGGTCGAGGCTTTTGCAGCAGTAGTGCCAGAGCCGGCAGAGGTGATTTGAGAGGCGGCGATTCAATTCGGCCGTGATGGTGACTCAGCGACGGCGTCTTGAGACCGCACCCGCGGAGGTGAGCAGTGGCTGCAAGGCCGTACGTCGGAGGCGGACAGCTAGTGAGGCGCGGTTACAGCCACGGAGGGCAGTGTCCTGGTGACAGCGGAGGCGGTTCCCGGCGCGGACAATGGAGGCGGGTCAGGAGGCCGGCTGTGGCGAGTGAGACGGTCCGGGGCCGCGAGTCTGGGCGGCTCGAGAGTGGCGCAGCGGCTCAAGGTGGAGCAGTGGCCTGGAGAACACCGGCAGGATGGGCCAAGGCCAAACGGAGCAGCATGAGGCAGTTCCGTACCGGCGGGGACCACTGCCACTTTCGAGTCAAGGTTGGTTTGGAAGAGTCCACATCCGCTTTTTCCTCTGGAACGTGTGTCGATCGCTTTGTATTTTTTTATTGGATCCGCATCAACCAAGGTCCGCAGGACTTGCATGCTGATAGCTTGCCTCGGATCACGTGTAAACCCACGTAGTAGCCTTTCCATCTTTAATTCTTGAATTAACTTCCTGGTAAACTCCTTGCATGCATGTAGCAATCAGAGTTTGACAAGAGAATAAACTGATTTTTGCTTCAGGTGATGTACTAGTCAAAGGTACACCAGTATTGAAACCATGGGGTTTGATGCTTTATGTGGTGGAATAGCCCCCGCTGTTTGTCGCTTTTAGTTTTTGCGCTGGGGAGTAGTAATGATAGTACCAGTTGATGGCTTCAGGAATTTAAACTGTTTCTAATCAGCAAAAAAGGTTTTGGACCACTTGACGGTTTCAGCCACTCTGTACGCGGCGACGTCAACTCACCGACTCAGACAAAAACGTCAAGTTGATGGTTTCGGCGACTCTGTACATACAGATGGAGCCCCTTTTTCAGTTGGCTTCTAGCGGCGGTGCATCCGTAAGTGATCCCGCTATGATGGATCGCAGGTCGCGTGTGATGGTGCCCAGAGAGGCAACCCAAATTTCTCTTCTTTATCTTGAATCACACGGATCGCAAAATCTGAACTGATGAACTCAAAGTTGATGCAGATCCTTCCGAGCTGAATCTTTCTTATCCGAACAATTGTGAATATCTCGATCCCTAAGAGAGATCCCTCCAAGAACTCAACACCACCATGCGCGAGCCCCTCGATGGGCGCCAACTGTCGTGGAATTGTCACGGCAGATGTCCTTGTTGAACGGACTTCAAGTCCACTACAACCAGATATTAACAAATTCCCATCTTCCACATAACTGTGGGCACGACTCTCGAAAGTTTAAACCCTGTAGGGGTGTCCCAATTTAGCCCATGACAAGCTCACGATACATGGAGACAATCCTCCATCGCGGGACCCTCCGATCAGACTCAGAATCCCGGTGCACAAGACATTTCGACAATGGTAAAACAAGCCCAGCAAGACCTCCCGATGTGCCGACACCCTGATAGTAGCCGCGCGTATCTAGTCTCAGGCCATGATGGATGAGCTACGCGTACAGGTGCCAACATACCCCAAGTTGCCAAGGGGTGGCCCCGCACAGTGCTCTAGTTTGGGAACAACACCATCGGCACTGCCCCCCCCCCTGTATGTAGAAAATCCTCGGGTTCATGATGCCATATGCCAATTAATTATTAGGTTCAAGTATTATTATGGCAAATGTTAAAACCAATGTTGGGCCTTGCTGGAAGAGTTTTATTCAAAGCGAACTGTCAAGAGGGGCCCATAAACCCTCACCATGTTAGGGATGCAAAATCAAGGAACATAACACCGGTATGACGGAAACTAGGGAGGCAAGAGTGGAACAAAATGCTACGTATTGAACTTGCGTTGGTTTTCCCCGAAGAGGAAGGGATGATGCAACAGAGTAGCGTAAGTATTTCCCTCAGTTTTTTAGAACCAAGGTATCAATCCAGTAGGAGGCCACGCTCAAGTCCCTCGTACCTGCACAAAACGATAGCTACTCGCAACCAACGCGATTAGGGGTTGTCAATCCCTTCATGGTCACTTACGAGAGTGAGATCTGATAGATATAATATTTTTGGTACTTTTGGTATAAAGATGCAAAGTAAAAAGTAAAAGCAAAGTAAAAGGCAAAGCAAGATTAAAGTGATGGAGACTGATATGATGAGAATAGACCCGGGGGCCATAGGTTTCACTAGTGGCTTCTCTCAAGAGCATAAGTATTCTATGGTGGGTGAACAAATTATTGTTGAGCAATTGACAGAATTGAGCATAGTTATGAGAATATCTAGGCATGACCATGTATATAGGCATCACATCCGTGACAAGTAGACCGAAACGATTCTGCATCTACTACTATTACTCCACTCATCGACCGCTATCCAGCATGCATCTAGAGTATTAAGTTAAAAACAGAGTAACGCCTTAAGCAAGATGACATGATGTAGAGAGATAAATTCATGCAACATGAAATAAACCCCATCTTGTTATCCTCGATGGCAACGATGCAATACGTGCCTTGCTGCCCCTTCTGTCACTGGGAAAGGACACCGCAAGATCGAACCCAAAGCTAAGCACTTCTCCCATGGCAAGAACTACCAATCTAGTTGGCCAAACCAAATGGATAATTCAAAGAGACTTGCAAAGATAACCAATCATACATAAAAGAATTCAGAGAAGATTCAAATATTATTCATAGATAGACTTGATCATAAACCCACAATTCATCGGTCTCAACAAACACACCGCAAAAAGAAGATTACATCGAATAAATCTCCACAAGAGAGGGGGAGAACTTTGTATTGAGATTCAAAGAGAGAGAAGAAGCCATCTAGCTACTAACTATGGACCCGAAGGTCTGAGGTAAACTACTCACACTTCATCAGAGGGGCTTGGATAATGTAGAAGCCCTCCGTGATGACGACCCTCTTCCGGCGGAGCTCCAGAATAGGCCCCAAGATGGGATCTCGTGGATATAGAAATTGCGGCGGTGGAATTAGGTTTTTGTCTCCTGTTCTGATCGTTTGGGGGTACGTGTGTATATACAGGAGGAAGGAGTACGTCGGTGGAGCACCAAGGGGCCCACGAGGCAGGGGCGCGCCCTAGGGGGGCGCCCCCCACCCTCGTGACCTCCTCTTTGACTCCTTGGAGTAGGGTCCAAGTCTCCTGGATCACGTTCGGTGAGAAAATCACGTTCCCGAAGGTTTTATTCCGTTTGGACTCCGTTTGATATTCTGTTTCTTCGAAACACTGAAATAGGCAAAAAACAGCAATTCTAGGCCGGGCCTCCGGTTAATAGGTTAGTCCCAAAAACAATATAAAAGTGGAAAATAAATCCCAATATAGTCCAAAACAGTAGATAATGTAGCATGGAGCAATCAAAAATTATAGATACATTGGAGATGTATCACAAAACACCAGGCATAAGGCCGAGTCTTCCACCCTTTACCAAGTATATAGATGCATTAATTAAGTAAGAGATATTGTGATATCCCATGATATCCATGTCCCAACATGGAACAACCTGCAACAAGCAACACTATAAGAGGGGCTGAGCAAAGCGATAACATAGCCAAACAACGGTTTGCTAGGAAGGATGAAAAGGTTAGAGGCTATCATGGCAATTTGGGAGGCTTGAGAAACAAGTGGTAGGTAGCGTGACATAGCGATAGCATCGAGACAACTAGCATAGCAAATATAGTAGTGAGATCCAAGGTGACGGTCATATTGCCTGAAATCCCGCTAGGAAGAAGATCGAATCCATGAAGTAGACGAACCATCGTAGTCAAAGAATCCTCATAATCGCAACGTTACCGGAACTAACAAGAAGAAGCAACACCGAAAAGAAGCAAACAACATGGTAAACAACCATCACATGAACATGGCATGATGCACAATCAAGTATGATGCATGTCCGGTTTAATGAGGCATGGCATGGCAAAGTGCACAAACAATACTACAAGTTAAGTGGAGCTCAATATGCAATGAGTTGCATCTTGACAAAACACCACATTCATTTATTTAGTTCTCTCCCGTTTATGTACCCAACAATATTAAATGTTGTTAAACATGGAAAGAGGTGAAGCATAATTAATCTAACTATTTATGCAAGTTTAAATGAGGCCGAAAACATCAAACAATAATTCCGGAAAATCCCCATATGCATATTTGTGAATTTGGTACTATTCTAACTAAAACACCATTTTAATGCTGTTAAACAGGGAAATAAAGTGCACCAAGTTAATCTATGCATTTTTCTAGAGAAGTTACATATAGGGTTTATTCAATTCGGAGCTACGGTTATTAAGTTATGAAATAAACCATTTTAACATGTCATTCGTGCAAAATAATGCAAACAACAAGTTTATAAATATTTTAAACATGGATGAAAGTTGCAGATTGTGAGACTATACCAAATTCTAAGCATTTTTAGATATGTAGTTTTGTTTAATTTGGATGCATGCATATTTAGTTATTAACAATGCAAAACAGTGGCATTTCAGTAAATAAGAATGCATTGGAAGAATGCTAAAATACATAGACTGGGAAAAATATGCACAGACCGGATTGTAGCACAGTGCAGCGGCCCATGAGATCACCAGGCCCAAGTGGTTGTGTGTGAGTGTGCAAAATGAAAGGAAACAAAGCAAAAACAGGGGCGCCTGGGACTTGAACCAGGGACCTGTTGTATCAAAGCCAACTCGTAAAGATCTACCCTAGTGAGGCAAGTCCTTCGTGGGCGATGGCCATGGTGGGATAGACAAGGTTGCTTCTTCGTGGACCCTTCGTGGGTGGAGCCCTCCGTGGACTCGCGCAACCGTTACCCTTCGTGGGTTGAAGTCTCCATCAACGTGGATGTACGATAGCACCACCTATTGGAACCGCACCAAAAATCTCCGTGTCTACATTGCGTTTGCTCCTTCCAAACTCCTCCCTTTACCTTCATGTGCAATGTTTTACATTCCGCTGCTATACTCTAATACTTGCATGTGTAGGTTGATTGCATGACTTGTGGTAAGTTGTTAAAAATCTGCCAAGACTTAAAATTGGGAAAAGGCTAGATTTTTATTTGGTCAAGTAGTCTAATCACCCCCCCCCCCTCTAGACATACTTTCGATCCTGCAGAGGTGTACATGCCGGGAACGAGCTTAAGCTCTCCTCCACCATGGCGATGGCTTGGCATGGAGAGGCCTCACCTGGTGGCGGCAAGGAGGGGAGAAGGACAGAATGGAGAGGGGAGACCTAGGGCTAGGCTTGGGGTGCTATATAAGGCGTAAGTGGGGTTGTCCCGTCCATCAAATCAAGGGTATGGTCGACGTCGCTACTATTGATGCGCTGTCGTACAATAGGAAGAAGAAGAACAGAGGAGGGTCGGCGTTGGTGAACTGCCTGAATGGGTAAGTGAGGTAGGGTGTGGCATTGTGGGCTTGGACTTGCCAAGTAGGCTACGCTGGGCTTCTCTCTCTCATATTTCTTTTCTCTTTCTTATTTCTTCAGGCCGAAAAACAAAGAGAAAAGCATAGAGAGTTTGGCAAAGTAGGATGAGATGCATATATATCTGAGATACTTGATTTATGCAAATTTTAAATAAAATGCTTTGGGAATTTTTAGAGACTGAAAATTCAAGCAAGTTTGAAAATAATTCATACTTGAATAAATTGAAAGTCCAACCAAAATATTTCCAAATGATTTGAAAATTGGCAGAGAGGGTGTAGGCATGGAGCACTAACATCAGGAAAAGAATGAACATTAATGGGGGTAGTGTCGTGGAATTGTCACGGCAGATGTCCTTGTTGAACGGACTTAGTCGTGAGGCCAACGCATCTATGTGGTAGCTTGAGAGGGGTTGAGTGGGACGAGAGACGCGCAGTTTTTACCCAGGTTCGGCCCCTCACGGTGGAGGTAAAAGCCTACATCCTGCTTCATTGATATTGATGATGATGATCACGATCACAGGGGTGCTCTATTTCGAGAGCTACTGACTTGTCTGTCTAAACCTAACTTGTCCAATCTCCCCTCTTGGGGTGCCCGTCCCCTCCTTATATATGTTGAAGGGGCAGCTTACATGACTAGTCCTATTAGGATTAGGATGACTCTATTACAAGTGGAGTCCTAATCTTGCTTCCTTTGTAGGAGAATATTCCTTATGCCTTTCATCTTAAGCCGACCCACCATAATATGAGTCGGTCTTCCATGATCCGCCTGTCAGGCCATCGTGTCTTGTTGTTCCTTTTGACCCACCTGCCGGGTTACCCATGAGTCACCAGGGCCATCAGGGTCATCAGTGAGTGGAGAGATTCGGGCGGGTCACTTCGTGAGTCGCCAAGTCAGGGCGGGTCACCAGTGAGTCGCCAAGTCCGGCCGGGTCATAATACCGGTCGGGTCAATCTGTGGGGTATATCCCTAACATTAGCCCCCAGTTTAATTTGGATTTATTCATGTTAAACTTATCTTGCAAAATAAACATAAGAACAAATTTGACAGGTTGTGCTCCGGGTTAAAAATTCTCGTAAACCGCCACCTGATCATCCCGAAGTCCTTGTCATTTCCTTCTTCTAGAAAGTCCGGGTCAATAGGCAACCTTCATAATCAATTTGCTGTCATTGCTGATTTTCAGCCGGCTTGAAGATGTAGAACTTGCTGGTTTATCATTGCCAAAATATCCGGTTTGTAAATATTGATAGCACCGGGTCATAATTGTTGCCGACGCCGGGTCATAGTTATTGGTGACACCGAGTCATGATTGTTGGTGACGCCGGGTCAATCTAGTTTGCTTAAAACTGAAAATTGGAAGGTATTCCTCCCTTATATCCAGATTACATGTAGCCCCCAAGTCTTGAGCATAACAAAGTGATGACTTAAGACTTGCTTCAATATAAATATTACCACTTTGAAGAAATTCATGTTGTTCATCTCAGTCACTAGTAAAAACTAAATATTCCACATATGTAGCCCCCAAGTGTCGGGTTGTCATGCTTGCAGCAACCTGGGATTTGTAATTGTCTTATGCTCACAAAAACTTCAACCGGTGTAGCCCCCAAGGGCTGAGTCATTATGCAATAATGAGGAGGGACTTTGTAGATGTAGACTTGAGCAGCAATGTGTAGCCCCCAAGGGTCGGCTTAGTAAGATAATACTAAGTTGGGACTTTATATATACTTCATTGAAAATAATATCATATGATGTAATCCTCTCCATGGGGCTCGAACGCATGTCCATACGGTTAAGAGGTTTGTACTCTTCCAACTGAGTAGTAAACCTTTCAATAGAATGAATTTAAGATTTGTGTACCTTGAATTGTTGACAAGAGCAATTGGTAGTCCCCAAGGGCCGGCTCATTACAATGTGATGAGTCGGGTCTTCAATAAGATGAGCAAAAATGACTTTGCATTATCCCCCAAGTGCCATGGTGCATGTTGGCAGTGACATGGGACTTGCATATTTGATGTAATCTCAACTTGAATAATGTAGCCCCCAAGTGTCGGGTCGTAAGCCTGCAGCGACTCGGGACTATTCCTTTCATTGTAGAATAAATCATATCCATTGATAAAATAATATCCATTGCGCTGAAGCGACTTTGAAAACCTCAATCATAATACTGGTTATTGATAACCATAATAAAAATCCAGCCATGTTGGCTATTAAAGATTTGAATAATATACCCAATGATTTATAAGCGCATGATTCCAATGGCGCAATCCAAATATATACTAGCGACTTATAGTCCAAAGCCAGGCCGGGTAAATAAACACCAGATAATTTATCATCATATATTGGCGACTTATAGTCCAAAGCCAGGCCGGGTTAATAAACACCGGATTTTTCACTCATACTGGCGACTTATAGTCAAAACCAGAAGGGGTTAATAAACACCGGATATTATCATATACAACTCAGAAGGCTTTATAAACCTTAATGACTCTCAGCCAGGTTTCATCAAGAGAGAAAATTTTCAAAAATATATTCAAATCAAACAACAACAGAAAAAATCCAAGGCTTTCATAGGCCGCCAAGCCAAAATATCTTCTTCAATGAAACAAGCATTAGCCACTGGAAGGTACGCGCTTTCCATGAGCCGGCACTCATAATACCCAATCGACATTTTAACTCGGACAAGTTCGGTTCTTATTGAAAGATAGACTTGTCAGGAGTACGTGGGGTCAGACTTGCTATCAGACATCACAGGCCGATTTATCCAAGTTCCAAGGAAGGCGGCTTTATAGCCTGAGCTTCTCCTTGCTATCCGTAAAACCGTGCTCTCTCATGATATCCATCATTTTAACCTTAACAAGTTCAAATATGACTGTTAAGAGTTTGATGGGTTAATCAGGATTACCTGATGGAGAAGTAGCTAGCATACAGGCAGGATAACCCGGGTTTTTAGGTGAAGACACCTGGCTTCCAAGCCTGGCTTTAATAGCCTATCACAAGGTTATGAACTCATTGTTCTTTAGAACAAAAAAGCCCCCTGGTGATATTTTGAGCTGTGCTCAAGGGGCACCTATGTTTGAGTTGTGCTTTTGCAACAGACTCTCTTTGGTCCCTTTAATTTCTTCTGAGAACTCAAACTTTGTGAGAGATAATATTCTTCTTGAGCCAGAATTTTAAACCGGATATTGAGAGCTTCAGAACTTTGTGGGAGACAGATTTTCCCTTGAACCGGATTTTGAACCGGAATCTTTCCTGATAACCTGGAGTTCTTCTATTGAGCCAGAACTTTATGATTGCCAATCACTTTTTTAAGGCAGAAATTTTCTAACAGCCTTCAAATTTTTCACCAATAGGACAGTAGCCTCCAGGGCCGGGTTATTTTTCCCTCCAATGACCCGGAGTTCTTGAATTTTGCTGAAAACTGGCAACATTTGTTGAGTCATGTCATCATTAGCCCCTGAGTCTTAAGACGAGTCAAAGAGTTGGCTTGAGATTCTTCATATTTGATCGTGATATAAACCGGTATATAGCTGAACAGCGGAACGCTGTAATATGTGGAAGATGGATGCAAAGTGGTGGGTTGATGATCTTCGCAACACTCATTGTATATCTTTAGCGTTGATAACGCGATGTGAGTCCACGGAAGGTTGAGGTCGTCCATGGCGAGTTATAACCGATCACGTATGATTTGTGTGAGTAATCAGGCCAGCGGTTCATGCCAGCTAGTTGTTGATGTTAAACAAACTTCAGTAGCAACGACTTTTGAGCCATCCAGTGCAGACGGCGGCTGATAATATATGATAATTTGCTCCAGAGTTGCTGGAAGAAAACCGAGCTACCCGAGCAGTGACTGGCTTTATACTCAATAAACAGCTCATGCAGACAGGTGCGGCCCGGTGTGTTGATGTAGACCAGGCCGCGAGAGATGGACGGTAAAGACGACCGTAATATCAGAGGCGGCACAGACAGATGAGTCGGCCGCGGCGTTGTAAGCCGGCGCGGGCGAGAATCGGCCACGGGGGCGGACGAGTGAGTTGTCTGCGGTGTTGTAAACCAGTGTGGCTGCGAAAATCGGTCGCGGTGTTGCAAACGGCACGGACGCAGGCAAGTCGGCCATGGGCATGGACAATGAGTCAATTGTGTGTGTTGATGTAACGGGGGTGCCAACTTGCGCAGGATGAGCGCTGGTGCAAAAATAATATTTTCTCATGCCCCTTTTGCGACACCTTTTTGTAAGGGATAATAGTCCTACAAAAAAATATCATCAACCAAGTAATTGTTCTTTGTTGAAAACAATATGTATTAATAAAATAAATTTAGATAGATATCACCTGATATATTTAGATGCTAGATGATTTCCATGTGACCATACATCTGTATGACGTCCCTTTTCGTCGAGTATAAGCCCTGACAATTTTGGCTGGTAGCCTGGCACAGTATCATTGTTTGCACCACCACCCGTGTCCATATATGCTGGACTATAAACTGTCGAACCTTTGTAATCTACAGGGGAAAACTGCCATCGGGTTGTCATCACTGCCAGTGCTACTTTTCTTTTCTGTTCTCCAATTAGTACAAGCGCATGGGAGGAAACAGGGCCAGTTCGCAGCAAGGGAGCATCCTGCAAGTGGGTAGGTAGCCAGGTCGGCGCTCAGCTGCGGCGGAAGTGATGATTCACGGAGTTAGGCGGGCTAGACATCAGCAACGGGTACCTAAACCCACAACACAGCAACACCGGCAATCTTCAGCTAACACTGCCACTCCAAAAATTTGGATATGATATCAAACGCCAAGATGCAGTCGTAGCAAACCCGACCAAAGGTTGTTGAGAAACTTGGTGGAAAACATGAAGACCGGCAAGTGTTGTAGGTAGCCGGGTCATGGTCGAGGCTTTTACAGCAGTAGTGGCCAGAGCCAGCAGAGGTGATTTGAGAGGCGGCGATTCAATTCGGCCGTGATGGTGACTCGGCGACGACGTCTTGAGACCGCACCCGCGGAGGTGAGCAGCGGCTGCAAGGCCGTACGTCGGAGGCGGACAGCTAGTGAGGCGCGGTTACAGCCACGGAGGGCGGTGTCCTGGTAACAGCGGAGGCGGTTCCAGGCACGTACGATGGAGGCGGGTCAAGAGGCCGGGTGTGGCGAGTGAGATGGTCCGGGGCCGCGAGTCCGGGCGGCTCGAGAGTGGTGCGGCGGCTCAAGGCGGAGCAGTGGCATGGAGGACACCGGCAGGATGGGCCAAGGCCAAACAGAGCAGCATGAGGCAGTTCCATAGCGGCGGAGACAGCTGCCACTTCCGAGTCGTGGTTGGTTTGGAAGAGTCCACGTCCGCTTTTTCCTCTAGATCGTGTGTCGATCGCTGTGTAATTTTTTATTGGATCCGCATCAACCAAGGTCTGCAGGACTTGCGTGCTGATAGCTTGCCTCGGATCACGTGTGAACCCACATAGTAGCCTTTCCATCTTTAATTCTTGAATTAACTTCCTGGTAGACTCCTTGCATGCATGTAGCAATCAGAGTTTGACAAAAGAAAAAACTTATTTTGCTTCAGGTGATGTACTAGTCAAAGGTACACTAGTATTGAAACCATGGGGTTTGATGCTTGATGTGGTGGAATAGCCCCCGCCATTTGTCACTTTTGGTTTTTGCGCTGGGGAGTAGTAATGACAGTACCAGTTGATGCCTTCGGGAATTTAAACTATGTCTAATCAGCAAAAAAGGTTTTGGACCACTTGACGGTATCAGCGACTCTGTGCACGGCGGCGTCAACTCGCCGACTCAGATAAAAACGTCAAGTTGATGGTTTCGGCGACTCTGTACATACAGATGGAACCCCTTTTTCAGTTGGCTTCTAGCGGCGGTGCAGCCGAAAGTGATCCGGCTACGATGGATCACACGGTCGCGTGTGACGGTGCCCATAGAGGCAACCCAAATTTCTCTTCTTTATCTTGAATCACACGGATCGTAAAATCTGAACTGATGAACTCAAAGTTGATGCAGATCCTTCCGAGATGAGTCTTTCTTATCCGAACAATTGTGAATCTCTCGATCCCTAAGAGAGATCCCTCCAAGAACTCAACACCACCGTGCGCGAGCCCCACGGCGGGCACCAACTGTCTTGGAATTGTCACGGCAGATGTCCTTGTTGAACGGACTTAGTCGTGAGGCCAACACATCTATGTGGTAGCTTGAGAGGAGTTGAGTGGGATGAGAAACGCGCAGTTTTTACCCAGGTTCGGCCCCTCACGGTGGAGGTAAAATCCTACATCATGCTTCATTGATATCGATGATGATGATCGTGATTACACGGGTGCTCTATTTCGAGAGCTATTGACTTGCCTGTCTAAACCTAACTTGTCCAATCTCCACTCTTGGGGTGCCCTGCCCCTCTTTATATATGTTGAAGGGGAGGCTTACATGACTAGTTCTATTAGGATTGGGATTACTCTATTACAAGTGGAGTCCTAATCTTTCATCCTTTGTAGGAGAATATTCCTTATGCCTTTCATCTTAAGCCGGCAGACCATAATACGAGCCGGTCTTCCATGAACCGCCTGTCGGGCCATCGGGTTTTGTTGTTCCTCTTGACCCACCTGCCGGGTTACTAATGAGTCACTAGGCCTAGCCGAGTCATCAGTGAGTGGAGAGATCCGGGCGGGTCACTTCGTGAGTCGCCAAGTTAGGGAGGGTCACCAGTGAGTCGCCAAGTCAGGGCGGGTCACCAGTGAGTCGCCAAGTCCGGCCGGGTCATTCTGCGGGGTATATCCCCGACAGGCAGGGAAGAACTCACTTGCATAAATAAGTAAAAGAAGAGGAAGAAGAAGGTGATGGTGCACGGCTAGGTTTGGGTGTTCAGGTGAACTGGGACCAGGAAAACAAACTTGTGAAAGAGGGGAGTTGGAATGCACACAATATCACATGAACATAGAAATGCAACCACAAGATGACCATGATGTAATACAATGAAATGTCAAGAGGCACAATGAAACATATAACAAAGCAAGATGATCATGGCAACGACAAGGATGGTAAAATACAATTAATAATGAACATGATGCAAGAAGCACAATATGACAATGCACTCAACATGATCATGGCCTAAACATGTAGGAATGAAATATGCAAAACAATTATGATGATGCAACAAACAATATAAACACACAACAGCAACCACAATAAATGGAAGGCAACTGGAGCATCGGTCTCGGGGCGTCACAACACTCCTCCACTTACAAGAGATCTCGACCCAAGATCTAATGATGGCACCAGAGAGAAGCTGAAGAGGAAGAGGTAAAATAGATTTGCTTCTTTGACAAATGAGTGAAACCACAAACCTTAAGAGGTTGAAAAATTGAAAGAAGAACACAACACCACCGTGCGCGAGCCCCGCGGTGGGCGCCAACTGTCGTGGAATTGTCACGGCAGATGTCCTTGTTGAACGAACTTAGTCGTGAGGCCAACGCATTTATATGGTAGCTTGAGAGGGGTTGAGTGGGACGTGAGACGCGCAGTTTTTACCCAGGTTCGGCCCCTCACGGTGGAGGTAAAAGCCTGCATCCTGCTTCATTGATATTGATGATGATGATCACGATTACAGGGGTGCTCTATTTCGAGAGGTATTGACTTGTCTGTCTAAACCTAACTTGTCCAATCTTCCCTCTTGGGGTGCCCTGCCCCTCTTTATATATATTGAAGGGGCGGCTTACATGACTAGTCCTATTAGGATTAGGATTACTCTATTACAAGTGGAGTCCTAATCTTGCTTCCTTTGTAGGAGAATATTCCTTATGCCTTTCATCTTAAGCCGGCCTACCATAATACGAGCCGGTCTTCCATGAACCGCCTATCGGGCCATCGGGTCTTGTTGTTCCTCTTGACCCACATGTCGGGTTACCAATGAGTCACCAGGCCCAGCCGGGTCATCAGTGAGTGGAGAGATCCGGGCGGGTCACTTCCTGAGTCGCCAAGTTAGGGCGGGTCACTAGTGAGTCGCCAAGTCCGGCCGGGTCATACTTTCGGTCGGGTCATTCTGTGGGGTATATCCCCGACAAGCAGGGAAGAACTCACTTGCATAAATAAGTAAAAGAAGAGGAAGAAGAAGGTTATGGTGCACGGCTAGGTTTGGGTGTTCAGGTGAATTGGGACCAGGAAAACAAACTTGTTCAAGAGGGGAGCTGGAATGCACACAATATCACATGAACATAGAAATGCAACCACAAGATGACCATGATGCAATACAATGAAATGGCAAGAGGCACGCGATGAAACATATAACAAAGCAAGATGATCATGGAAACGACAAGGATGGTAAAATATAATTAATAATGAACATGATGCAAGAAGCACAATATGACAATGCACTCAACATGATCATGGCATAAACATATAGGAATGAAATATGCAAAACAATTATGATGATGCAACAAACAATATAAACACATGACAGCAACTACAATAAATGGAAGGCAACTAGAGCATCGGTCTCGGGGCGTCACAACACTCCTCCACTTACAAGAGATCTCGACCCGAGATCTAATGATGGCACCGGAGAGAAGCTGAAGAGGAAGAGGTAAAACAGAGTTGCTTCTTTGACAAATGAGTGAAACCACAAACCTTAAGAGGTTGAAAAATTAAAGGAGAACGCAACAAAGTTGAACGAAGTTGAGAGCACTCCGGTAGAAAGAGAAACAAGGAACACCATGTGAACCTTGGAGGTTGCAAAGCTATGAATGATGAGCACAATGGACAAGAAGGAATTGAAACCACTCTGGTTGAAACGAGATAAGCAAAGAACAAGGAAGAACAAATTCGAACAGCACTCCAGTAGAAAGGAGATGCAAGACTTGATAAGATGAAAAGAACATGATCTTGACAAAACAAGAAGATGGGTCGAAGAGAGAAACATCACAATGCCTCCGGAATGAACGAAGAATAGAATGAAAAGAACGGAGATGAGAGAACCAACATCTCTCACAACTGAACTTGATAGAGCACTCTTATGAAGGGTTGAACGGAGTTGTCGGATAATCCACAACGAAAGGGATAAACTTGTTGTGGGTTTATGGAAAACATCTCAAAATTATGAGGTGACCACCGACCACTAACAAAACAATGATTTATTAAGATCAACAAAGAGATGAAAACTCCTTCATCGAGATGAGAAGCGGAAATTGGAACATAGATAAGCACCATAATGGCAACATTCCGAATGGAAGGCTTTAAGTGAAATCTATACCAAGATAGCACCAACAAAGAAATTGTTGGGTTGAAAATATCTCATGAACGAATTAAAAATGATGGGTTTAAAATATGTCACTCTTGAAAACTTGTGAATCATGAAACACAAAATAAATTATCAAGAATGACATAACACCACCTCGAAGGATACGATAGAAAGAATTGCACTTGAATGCAAGATGAAGAATGCTTGAACTCCTCAAAACAAAACATGTGTTGAACACCATGTTTATTTTAGAGTATAGCTTGGCGGATCTTAGCTTCGAGAGAAATCTCGAAGAACAATTGAAGAATGAAAGGAATCCTTGACGGACCACCATGTTGAGCCTTCGTGAGAACTCCGGTACAAAGAATGATCAAACAAAAGGAAAGCTAAAAAGAACTCCAGTAATAAAAGGATGATAGAAAGGAATAGAAGTTGAAAACACAAGGTGAAGCCTTGCAATGATTTAGATGGAGCTTCACGACGATATAACCGTGAAGTGTCGCAACTCCGAAAAGAAAGATGAATTACTTGGAACCAAGAATTTTGATGAACCTCCGGAATAAGGAATTGAATTTACTCGATGAAACAAGAATAAGAACTACATTATGCTTATCCTTCATCAATTAAATTGATGACCCACAATGGATTTGGCATACTACTCACTCTCATTGGAAAGGATTAAGGAGAGGTATAGAGTAAACTTGGTAAGGTCTTGATGGATCCCCTGGTGGGATTTGGAAACAACAAATGAATTGATAAGATAACGAAGGAAGATAAATTTTGAATGAACTACCGTAATAATTGAAAATGAACGTAGCAAAGGCATAATTCACCGGGAAGAATTAGAAAATGAACAAAGATACTTGGGGAAATTTAGATACAAGAGAATGAAGATATCACGAGCTAACTAGGGAATACTTGAGCAATGCACCGGTAAGATTTGGACAACGAGAGCTGAAAGCTAAGAATGAATAATTCTGAGATGATGGGCTCTGGAGAATTAAAATGAAAAGACTCCTGAATTGCTCCGGATGGGTGAAAAGAATTCTCACAATCGGAAACAATTTGAGAGGATGGCATCAAGCTTGAACTACGAATCTTTGAGAGAATGGACCAAGATTTAAGCGGAACTCTTCTTCGGTCTACAAAATCCTGGAATGACGACGAGAAACACCACCATGATTTTTTGAGGCACTCCGGAATGAAGAATAGAAAGGCTGCGCGAAAGATGAATACAATTTGAAACAATCTTGGATAAGGCATATGACTAATGGAATCCATTCTTACGTCACACTTTACAAGAATTTGAGAAAGGTAACTCCGGAATATTTAGAAGAGTCAGGTAAGATCCTGGGAAAAGACCTGTGGGTTAGGGCCCACTCAAAAGATACACTGTTGAACGATTTTTAAAGAGAGATTGCACCGGTTGAATTAAATGACTTGAATAAGGTAAGACCTCGAAATAGCTTGAACGAATTGAGAATGGAAAACGAATCTTCCAAGATATCTTCAGCACTCCGGAACAAATGGAAAGCGAGAGGTGAATGTTTAAGAGATATACCGGCTGAAGAAAGCACTTGAAACAAGGAAGGGGACAAGATCAACACCTACAACTTGAATTGAATCCACCAGAAAATAATACGAGAATGGTGAATGATAAACTTGAAGCTTCCTGAGCATCTTCCTGAGAATCACCGGATAAGAACATTGAAAGAAAAGACTCAAGAGACTTCACATGAATAAAATGGATATTTGATTTGATATCTCTGAGTCCTTGAATAAAAAGGGCGGGAGGGCGGGAAAACAAAGGCAACTTGGGGACGGATGAAACAAACAACGTTGGGAAAACTGAGAGGTGGTCTTGCGAATGGGGAAAATGATAGGATCATCTTGATGAGAAGCGAACCGGTTGCAAAAGAATTGACATGACAATCTTGATAAACAAGAAGGATTAATATCCACATAGAAATATGAGAACGCCGCTTATGAAAGGTATGGAATAAACACTTTACTACGAAGCAACTCGAATACCACAACTCAAAACAAAACAAAAGGATTTGGCTTGCAGAATAAGCCGGAAACAAACATATGATAGATCCCATATCGTATCATGTGTCTGTTAGAACGACATCCTACGTGATACTTGAATTCCCACCTAAAAACTCCCGAAACTTTCTGGTTATGCAATCTGGTGTTGGGGATACAGGGAGGCACAATATATATCACACAACTAACAAGGCCTACGCTCCTGTATCCACCCGTCAACACATAACCAAGAAAACTCTGGAAATCATGTACCTCAACCTTTGAAAAGCATCCGATATACGAGTTGTGGCAATACTCCCGAACTCCCGGCACAGTACTAGGTGGCGTTGAGGTTATCTCACCACTAACTACATATAAGAGATTTTTTATGTCGGTGAAAACTCAGGTATACCGGAACTGCAACGATAAAATTGTGACGACAACACCTCGGAGCTCAACTCCCCGGGACACTGCCACAACCCCTAAATGACAGGAGGCGCCAAGAACAATGTTCTTGTCACAAAATTATTGGCACGACTCCAAGATACCCGCATGATCCTTAAAAAATTAGTGAAAATTGGGGAGAGGGATGTTAAAACATCTACATCAAGAGTCCTCACCAGAGCGACGAAGGGGTTGTGGAGTAAAAAGAAATCCTACTCTCCGATAGATATATTCCTAAGACTCAAAATTTTATTCTAGACTCAACAATGCTAGTGATCAATCAAGGGGGCTCCTATGATCGGTCGAGGCTCTGATACCAACTTATCACGCCCAATATGCGACACTATCCTAAAGGGACTCGAAGGTCCCACCAAGGATAGAACCGCATATTGACACACTTTTGCAAGGTGGATATCATTACATCGTACCATTACATAATATTTGGGATACATACAAAAGGCATACAATGCCACAAGAATACATCAATACATCATACATAGAACAACATTCGACTACTGATGAAACACAAACAGAAGCTCAAACCACATCCACCCTGCTAGCCTAGGTTGCTGACTAGGAACCTATCCCCTGAATGAAGAAGAAGCATCCAACTCAAGCAAATGTCGCTCTCACGTCATGATCATCGCATTAACTGTACCTGCAACTATTGGTGTAGTAATCAATGAGCCACGAGGACTCAGCAATCCCGTTACCATGGGTATCAAAACTAGCAAGCCTTAATGGGTAAGGAAGGGGTAAGGTGGTGAGGTTGCAGCAGCGACTAAGCAATGTATGATGGCTAACTCACGAGTACAAGAGTGAGATGAAAAGCTACGCAAACGGTCGCCAACTAGTAATGATCAATAAGTGATCCTGAACTACTTACGTTTAAACATAACCCAACCGTGTTCTCTTATCGAACATACCCGAAAAGAGACAGTCACGGCTACGGACGTGGTTGGTGTATTTTAATTGAGTTTACTTCAAGTCCACTACAACCAGATATTAACAAATTCCCATCTGCCACATAACCGTGGGCATGACTCTCTAAAGTTTAAACCCTGCAGGGGTGTCCCAACTTAGCCCATGACAAGCTCACGATCCGCGGAGACAATCCTCCATCGCGGGACCCTCTGATCAGACTCGGAATCCTGCTGCACAAGACATTTCGATAATGGTAAAACAAGCCCAGCAAGACCTCTCGACGTGCCGACACCCTGATAGTAGCCGCGCGTATCTAGTCTCAGGCCACGACGGATGAGCTACATGTACAGGTGCCAACATACCCCAAGTTGCCAAGGGGTGGCCCCGCACAGTGCTCTAGTTTGGGACCAACACCATCGGCACTGGCCCCCCTGTATATAGAAAAATCCTTGGGTTCGTGACGCCCTATTTCAATTAATTATTAGGTTCAAGTATTATTATGGCAAATGTTAAAACCAATGTTGGGCCTTGCTGGAAGAGTTTTATTCAAACCAAACTGTCAAGAGGGGCCCATAAACCCTCACCATGTTAGGGACGCAAAATCAAGGAACATAACACTGGTATGACGGAAACTAGGGAGGCAAGAGTGGAACAAAACACCAGGCATAAGGCCGAGTCTTCCACCCTATACCAAGTATATAGATGCATTAATTAAATAAGAGATATTGTGATATCCCATGATATCCATGTCCCAACATGGAACAACCTGCAACTAGCAACGCTATAAGAGGGGCTGAGCAAAGCGATAACATAGCCAAACAACGGTTTGCTAGGAAGGGTGAAAAGGTTAGAGGCTATCATGGCAATTTGGGAGGCTTGAGAAACAAGTGATAGGTAGCGCGACATAGCGATAGCATAGAGACAACTAGCATAGAAAAGATAGTAGTGAGATCCAAGGTGACGGTCATTTTGCCTGAAATCCCGCTAGGAAGAAGATCGAATCCATGAACTAGACGAACCATCGTAGTCGAAGAATCCTCACAATCGCAACGTTACCGGAACTAACAAGAAGAAGCAACACCGGAAAGAAGCAAACAACATGGTAAACAACCATCACAAGAACATGGCATGATGCACAATCAAGTATGATGCATATCCGGTTTAATGAGGCACGGCATGGCAAAGTGCACAAACAATACTTTGCATATTGACGAAACACCACCTTCATTTATTTAGTTCTCTCCCATTTATGTACCCAACAATATTAAATGTTGTTAAACATGGCAAGAGGTGAAGCATAATTAATCTAACTATTTAGGCAAGTTTAAATGAGGCCAAAAACATCAAACAATAATTCCAGAAAATCCCCATATTGCATATTTGCGAATTTGGTACTGTTCTAACTAAAACACCATTTTAATGTTGTTAAAAAGGGAAATAAAGTGCACCAAGTTAATCTAAGCATTTTTCTAGACAAGTTACGTATATAGTTTATTCAATTCGGAGCTACGGTTATTAAGTTATGAAATAAACAATTTTAACATGTCATTCATGCAAAATAATGCAAACAGCAAGTTTATAAAATATTTTAAACATGGATGAAAGTTGTAGATTGTGAGACTATACCAAATTCTAAGCATTTTTAGATATATAGTTTTATTTAATTTGGATGCATGCATATTTAGTTATTAACAATGCAAAACAGTGGCATTCCAGTAAATAAGAATGCATTGGAAGAATGCTAAAATACACAGACTGGGAAAAAATATGCACGGGCCGGATTGTAGCACAGAGCAGCGGCCCATGAGATGACCAGGCCCAAGTGGTTGTGTGTTAGTGTGCAAAATGAAAGGAAACAAAGCAAAAACAGGGGCGCATGGGACTTGAACCAGGGACCTGTTGTATCAAAGCCAACTCGTAAAGATCTACCCTAGTGAGGCAAGTCCTTCATGGGCGATGGCCATGGTGGGATAGACAAGGTTGATTCTTCGTGGACCCTTCGTGGGTGGAGCCCTCCGTGGACTCGCGCAACCGTTACCCTTCGTGGGTTGAAGTCTCCATCAACGTGGATGTACGATAGCACCACCTATCGGAACCACGCCAAAAATCTCCGTGTCTACATTGCGTTTGCTCCTTCCAAACTCCTCCCTTTACCTTCATGTGCAATGTTTTACATTCCGCTGCTATACTCTTATACTTGCATGTGTAGGTTGATTACTTGACTTGTGCTAAGTTGTTAAAAATCTGCCAAGACTTAAAATTGGGAAAAGGCTAGATTTTTATTTGGTCAAGAAGTCTAATCACCCCCGTCTAGACAAAGTTTCGATCCTACAGAGGTGTATAGGTCGGGAACGAGCTTAAGCTCTCCTCGGCCATGGTGACGGCTTAGCATGGAGAGGCCTCACCTGGCGGCGGCAAGGAGGGGAGAAGGACAGAATGGAGAGGGGAGACCTAGGGCTAGGCTTGGGGTGCTATATAAGGCGGAAGTGGGGTTGTCCCGGCCGTTAAATCAAGGGCATGGTCGACGTGGCTACTGTTGATGCGCTAATGTACAACATGAAGAAGAATAATAGAGGAGGATCAACGTTGGTGGGCTGCCTGAATGGGTATGTGAGGTAGGATGTGGCGCTGTGGGCTTGGACTTGCCAAGTAGGCTGCGCTAGGCTTCTCTCTCTCCTATTTCTTTTCTCTTTCTTATTTCTTCAGGCATAAAAACAAAGAGAAAATCACAGAGAGTTTGGAAAAGAAGTAGGATGAGATACATATATATCTGAGATCCTTGATTTATGCAAATTTTAAATAAAATGCTCTGGGAATTTTTAGAGACCGAAAATTCAAGTAAGTTTGAAAATAATTCATACTTGAATAAATTTAAAGTCCAACCACAACATTTCCAAATGATTTGAAAATTGGCAGAGAGGGTGTAGGCATGCAGCACTAGCATCAGGAAAAGAATGAACATTAATGGGGGCATGGCAGAACTCACTTGCATAAACAAGTAAAAGAAGAGGAAGAAGAAGGTGATGGTTCATGGCTAGGTTTGGGTGCTGAGGTGAATTAGGACCAGGAAAACAAACTTGTGAAAGAGGGGAGATGGAATGCACACTATATCACATGAACATAGAAATGCAACCACAAGATGACCATGATGCAATACATTGAAATGGCAAGAGGCACAATGAAACATATAACAAAGCAAGATGATCATGGCAACAACAAGGATGGTAAAATATAACTAATAATGAACATGATGCAAGAAGCACAATATGACAATGCACTCAACATGATCATGGCATAAACATATAGGAATGAAATATGCAAAACAATTATGATGATGCAACAAACAATATAAACACACAACAACAACTACAATAAATGGAAGGCAACTGGAGCATCGGTCTCAGGGAGTCACAGGGATGTTTTACGGAGAAGGGAAAATGTCGCGGGAAGACGTCTGAACACGCGTAGCCGCTCAGCGTCTCGACCTGAAGCCTTTCACTTCGCTCGGGGACTATCTCCCTGACTTGGATGGATGGCATGACATGTTGGAGTGATTGACGATATATGACAATGTGTCCGTTTAGTCCATACTTTCTCTATGATGAAACTTTGAGATATGCACGACGAAACTTTATTTGTGATGTAATTAAACTGTCCTCCTCAACTAGCAAAGATCACTCTAGTTAGGGCATTTTGCGTATGATGAACTTTGTTATTTATTATTGTGATATGTTGCTTCTATTTTTGCCAAGTCTGTCTCTTTCTGTTGCTCAACTATATATGTTGCATATCATCAACTCATGTGACGATGCAGGTGCATAGATCATCGATGGCAAAGAAGTGCTACGCCAGGAGTATACGACGAGTGGCTGGAGTGTCAGGCCCAGGTGTACCGGTTTTCGGTTTCCAAGCGACAACCAGTAGTTAGTTTAGGTTCACGCTAGTGCAGGAGAGGGATACGAACCGACACCTCAAGAAGTACTATCTACATTATGTATGATGAGACATGTCATGTAACTTATATAGCTATATATATCGTGATTATGATGTGACGACATGATTTGTGTTGGATGATATGATGAGACTATTATGTGTATGATATGATGAGCATATCGCATGTTTATGATATGATTAGAATACTGTATGAGACCTGTACAGAAAGATCGCAAGTACGTAGCAAAAAAAATATGAGAAAATATAGTAGTAGCGCTCTTCAGCGCTGGACAGGAAAACACTACTACTAAATCACTTAGCAGTAGCGCTGGTATGGAAAGCGCTACTGCTAAGTAGGTATAGCAGTAGCGAGTGTCAAAACGCGCTACTGGTAAACATTAGTTGTAGCGTCGTATCAGTAGCACGGGTACCCACGCTACTGATACACCAAATACCCGTGCTACTGCTAGCCTTTTCTCTAGTAGTGTATGGCCCACGGGTCTATCTTTTATCATATTATTTTCAGATCTAGAAAACCAAAAACACAAAAATACCTTGTTGCAATTTATTTACTTTCATTTTATTTAGCACGTTTACTTATCTTTATATACATCACTATCATATCTCATCCTTGCAAGTAACCGTGAAGGAATTGACAACCCCTTTATCGCATTGGGTGCAAGTATTTATTTGTTTGTGCAGGTGCAACGTTTGGGGACTTGTGTGTTCCTCCTACTGGATTGATACCTTGGTTCTCAACTGAGGGAAATACTTATCTCTACTTTGTTGCACACCCTTTCCTCTTCGAGGGAAAACCAATGCAAGCTCAAGAAGTACCATTTCCTGATGAGCTAACTCTCAGACTTCCTCCACTTCGCGGAATCGAACACCGCATCGACCACATCCCCGACGCACCTTTACCGAACAAGGCACCATACCGCGTCAACCTCAACGAGACCAAAGAGATCCGACGTTAAGTACAACATCTCATGGAAAATGGGTATGTATGTGAGATCTTAAGTCCATTTGTCGTTTCGGTTATTCTTGTGCCTAAGAAATATAGTAGTTTTCGTATGTGTCCCGATTTCCATCCCATAAATGCTATCACCATTCCTTATATACACCCCATTCCACGCCTTGATGATATGCTAGATGAAGTGGAGCCACCATTTTTTCCAGAACTGATCTTAAAAGTGGCTACTATCAAATTCACATTTAAGAGGGTGATGAATGGAAAACTTCATTTAAAACCAAATTTAGCTTGTATAAATGGTTAGCCATGCCTATGGGCATATCCGAAGCACCTAGCACTTTTATGCGTGTGATGCATTATGTTCTTCGCAAATACATTGGTATATGTGTTGTGGTAAACTTTGATGGTATACCTGTGTTTAGCCAATTTCTTGATGATCATGTTAAACATCTTAGAGAAGTCTTGCAAGTTCTTAGAAACGAGTGTCTTTATGCGAATATGGGAAAATGCACTTTTGGTGTTGACAAGCTTGTTTTCTTGGGATTTGTTGTATCTTCTAAGGGTGTTCAAGTTGATGAGTCTAAAATTGACGCTACTCAAACTTGGCCACAACCAACCAATTTGTAACAAGTGCATAGTTTCCTTGGCCTAGCCGGTTTCTATCATCTTAAGGACTTTAGCACGATTGCATCACGATTGCACGCATTGAGTAAAAAGAATGCAACATTTGTTTAGGGATGTTCCCAAAACACCCCATTCCATAAGCTTAAAAACTTTCTTATGCATGCTCCATTACTTCCTTGAGCAAACTTTGATAAAACTTTTGAAGTGCATTGCGACGCTAGTGGTAATGGCATAGGCGGTGTGTTAATGCAAGAGAAGCGCCCGATCGGATACTTTAGCGAGAAACTTTCCGGAGTGCAACTTAATTATCCCATTTATGACAAGGAGTTATATGCTCTAGTGAGAGTTTTGCATGTGTGGGACCATTATCTTCACCCTCGTGAATTTTTCATCCATATGGATCATGAGACGCTTAAATACCTTAAAGGTCAAACGAAATTGAATAAGCGACATGCCAAATGAAGTGAGTTCATTGAGTAATTTCCTTCTGTGATCAAGTACATCAAAGGTAAGGAAAATGTTGTGGCAGACGCTCTTTCCCGCAAATGCATGCTAGTACTCAACTTGAATTGAATGTGTAGTGACACGGCCCAATACGGTCAAGTCTCTGTGCTTTCTGTGACATCCCTGGATCAGTATGCTGGCACACACCATACTTCAATGAAATACCATAACATCACATGTAAAATAAATATCATAGATCTAGAGTATACCTTATTTATCACAGCAGAAATAAATCAACAAGCGTGTGGAATCCCATCAATGCCAACAACAAGTGGAGCGTATACCGTAACCCTATACCATACTCTTACTCGTCGTAGCAATATCTGCAACACGAGACATTGCAGCCGTGTAGGTTAGTACATTGAATGTACCGGTAAGATCACAATAAGAAAAGCGGATGATAAAACTATTCTATATGCAATATGGCTTTTTGGGTTCTGTGTTTGAGTTTTTTTTTGCGTAAAAGCTGGTTTCATTTTCCGTACAACAAAGGAGTAATCAAGAAACCTTCACTATGGAGTTATCTACTATGACATGGTTTCGCTAACCTATGTCTCATATCCCAAATAATCATAAGTTGCCCATGATTAATTATCAGTCCGGTGTTGAGAGTTCTGAGATAGATCCAAGTCCAGAGGCTCAAATTGTCCGTAGCCGGGGACATGGCTAATCGATTAAGTTTTAACTCTGCAGAGTGTTGTGCACTTTGCCCACAAGATTCGATCCCTCTTTTATGTTCTAGCCCTTCAAAGTGTTTGAGAACAAGATGACCGAAACATGGTCTTTCAAAGGTTTTCCCTAACAACTGCCAATACCCATCCAAACCTACCTTTCGTCTACATCTTCTAGCACTGAACTAGTCAGAGTCACTGCGATGATCAACCAAGCTAGAGACCGTAATGACTTGTGGATGCACAGGTAAGCTTCCAGGCATGAAGTATCCTTCCATCTCTTTGTGTCTAGGTGAAGCTTTCCACAAGATGTCATGGCGCTTATCCATGCATCCCGGGTCATCTACTAGTTGCTCCAAGGTTCCCATCAAACCATCCTCCACCCAGTAGTGTGTATTGAATCCATTACTCAAGCCTTGAAGTCTTGAGGTCTTGAAGATGCGGGCCATGAAGAATGCAGGTCTTGAAATTTGCCATCATGAAGTTGTCGTCATTGACGTAGAGTCCTCCTTCTCACACCACTCCCGAGCACTCATACCAACCCCCATGTACTATACCATACCATTAAAGTAAGTAATGTCCGAGGCTTGATAACAGGGAGGTGGATTCCTACCTCATGCTTCTACTCAACTACAAGAATCAATATCACTACTAGAGGAATTGTTGTAAAGGTGACACTATGGACAAGTAAAATATAGGTATGAAAAACATGGTCAAAGTGAACTTGCCTGGTGTTTATTGCTGAAGAATTGTCGCACTCAAAATCCTGATAATTCCACTCGTCGCACTCCAATCAATCTATCATAAACAATTATAATCATACATAAGCAATCACTCAAAGATTCAGAAAGAAACTAAATAAAAGATTTACGAAACTCAAAAAGAACCAAATCAATCTACAAAATAAGGTCAGATCTTAATGAGGTGAAAATAGTGTGATGATAGTTCTCAATGATAGGTTGTGCCTAGGGTTTCAACATGGCAAAAGGAATTAATTAAAACGATGTTATAAGTTGGAAGTCATTATCAAAGAGAGATTTGATTTGAATCTGAACAAATTCAAATTTGAAAACTAAAAAAACTTAATTTGATAGGTTCACTCGATAGATGGTATCTAGATGAAGAATTTGGCATTGGTTTTCATAAAAACGAAGCTCCGGTTCAATAATTACGATCGGGCGAAGGTTTGAACTAGATTTGAATTTGAATAAGATATACTTGACCAAATTTTGAATTTAATTCTTACTCGAAAGATGGTCTCAGAAGGAGTAGTTTGCAAAAAGAATCACTTCAATTGGAGCTATTGTTAAAAAGTTGGACAGTTTTGAAATTCAAGGACTGTTTTGTAAAATCCAAGGACTAATCGGTAGGAACTTTTTTTTACACCGAGCTCCTGAGACACGTGGCGCAATACTATTGGCTAAAACCTGTTTGCCATGGAGTTAAAACAGTGGACGACCGATAACTAATGCATATCGTTTTGATTAGGAAAAAAACAGAATGGTCTAATCCTAGCCATCTAAAAGCGATCTAACAGTGGGGAAGTTCAGGCGGCTTACAGTGGCAGTGGTCGGAGTCGGAGTTGACAAAGATGTCGACGTGGTGGCATTGCTTGATCCGAATGGAGATTCGTGGGGTCTCCGGGCCACGGGGAAGAGGAAGACAGGGTCCAATGTGTCTCGGTGATGGCGATGGTGGCGTATGCGGCTTTGGGTGCCTCATGCGGCGACGACAATGAGTGGTTGGTGTACGGGCGGCGCCGGCGAGATGTGGGTATCATCGGGAAGCACTTCTCCATGCTGGTCTATGTGATAAAAGGGGTCAGAGGATGCAGCACTTCGGGGGAGAGAGAAACAAAGGGACGTGGGTGCTCGGGAACATCCGGTCGCTGGAGAATCATCCAGTGAAAGCTTCGGGTGGCGGTGAACTCCGGCAAGATCGAACCAGGGTGAAACGGGATCAATAGACCATGATTTTGAGAAAAAACAGACGAGGGGAGCGAGGGCGTTATTTATAGGGAGGCGGGCTTGCGAGAGGGGCAAAGATCTGAGCAAATCCTGCGAGGATTTGGATTGGGTAGGGAAGAACTCGTGCGCGTGCAGCATTTATAGTGTCGTGGGGAGGAAGAAGATGGCGCCGGGCCCACCTGGCAGCGACCGTGAGAGGAGAGAGGGAGGGCAGTTGGCCGACATGAAGAGGTTTCGCGGGGAAAGAGGTAATGGGCCTGAAGCGCAGCTGGGCTGGTTGGTTGGCGCCTGGCCTGGCGCTCCTGCA
Organism: Triticum aestivum; assembly: GCF_018294505.1. Classification (NCBI taxonomy): domain Eukaryota; kingdom Viridiplantae; phylum Streptophyta; class Magnoliopsida; order Poales; family Poaceae; genus Triticum; species Triticum aestivum. Next base: position 255,442,208 of record NC_057809.1, on the reverse strand, counting down.
TCTTTTAAAAAAGGGCCTTTTACATTTTTATCCCTAACTTGAACCCAATACTCAGATTTGCCCCTAATATCGAAGCCTTCTCAAATTTTCCCCTCCGTCGTTAGGTGCCCTTACAGAAATGCCCTTCTGCACCGTCATCGTCCGGTCAAAGGGCTTTGACCATCTCAAAAATATAGCAAAAAATCAGAAAAATATGAAATTTTGTCAGATCAAAGATACTCAGGTGCACAAGGTGGATGCGGATTTTCGTGCTATTTAGACATACCACGAACTCGTGGCAAAGGAAAACAATAAATATGTACGCCTGTGAATAGTAAATTCAAAAAATAGCAAGAAAATTCAAAAAATATGATTTTTTGCATCCAAGATGCTCGGGTGCGCAAGGTGTGTGCAAAATTTTGATGTGTTCGGACATTGTAGGAGCTCGTGGGGAAAAAACTGGCTCAAAAAAAACTTTGAAAAAATACACTATTTTGAAAAAAAATTGCTAGAGCTCCTCGCATGTCATTTGATAACAAAAATTTTGCACGCACCTTGCCCACCCAAGCATCTTGGATGCCAAAAATATATTTTTTTTTGAATTTTCTTGCTATTTTTTGAATTTACTATTCACATGCGTACAGATTTATTGTTTTTCTTTTCCACGACCTCCTGGTATGTCTAAATAGCACGAAAATTTGCATGCACCTTGCACACCTGAGTATCTTTGATCCGACAAAATTGTGAAATTTTTTGCTATTTTTTTAGACGGAGAAAGCCCTTTGACTGGACGATAACGATGCATAAGAACATTTCTATAGATTGATCTTGGTGATGCGTAGAAAATTTTAAAATTCTGCTACCTTCCCCAACAGTGGCATCATGAGCTAGGTCTATGCGTAGTTTCTATGCACGAGTGGAACACAAAGCAGTTGTGGGCGTCGATTTTGTCAATTTACTTGCCGTTACTAGTCTTATCTTGATTCGGCGGCATCGTGGGATGAAGCGGCCCGGACCGACCTTACACGTACGCTTACGTGAGACTGGTTCCACCGACTGACATGCACTAGTTGCATAAGGTGGCTAGCGGGTGTCTGTCTCTCCCACTTTAGTCGGATCGGATTCGATGAAAAGGGTCCTTATGAAGGGTAAATAGAAATTGGCATATCACATTGTGGTTTTCGCGTAGGTAAGAAACGTTCTTGCTAGAAACCTATAGCAGCCATAAAAACATGCAACAACAATTAGAGGACGTCTAACTTGTTTTCGCAGCATATGCCTTGTGATGTGATATGGCGAAAAGGATGTGATGAATGATATATGTGATGTATGAGATTGATCATGTTCTTGTAATAGGAATCACGACTTGCATGTCGATGAGTATGACAACCGGCAGGAGCCATAGGAGTTGTCTTAATTTATTTATGACCTGCGTGTCAACATAAACGTCATGTAATTACTTTACTTTATTGCTAAAGCGTTAGCCATAGTAGTAGAAGTAGATGACGAGACAACTTCAAGAAGACACGATGATGGAGATCATGGTGTCATGCCGGTGACAACGATGATCATGGAGCCCCGAAGATGGAGATCAAAAGGAGCAAAATGATATAGGCCATATCATGTCACTATTTGATTGCATGTGATGTTTATCATGTTTTACATCTTATTTGCTTAGAACGACGGTAGCTTAAATAATATGATCCCTCACTAAAATTTCAAGAAAAGTGTTCCCCCTAACTGTGCACCATTGCGAAGGTTCGTTGTTTCGAAGCACCACGTGATGATCAGGTGTGATAGATTCTAACGTTCGAATACAACGGGTGTTGACGAGCCTAGCATGTACAGACATGGCCTCGGGACACATGCGAAACACTTAGGTTGACTTGACGAGCCTAGCATGTACAGACATGGCCTCGGAACACGGAAGACCGAAAGGTCGAACATGAGTCGTATAGAAGATACGATCAACATGAGATGTTCACCGTTGATGACTAGTCCGTCTCACGTGATGATCGGACACGGCCTAGTCGATTCGGATCATGTTTCTCTTAGATGACTAGAGGGATGTCTATCTAAGTGGGAGTTCATTAAAAATTTGATTAGATGAACTCAATTATCATGAACATAGTCTAAATTGTCTTTGCAAATATGTTGTAGATAAATAGCTCACGTTGTCGCTCCCTGTTTCAATACGTTCCTAGAGAAAGATTAAGTTGAAAGATATTGTAAGCAATGATGCGGACTAGGTCCGTAGTCCGAGGAGTGTCCGCGATGTGCAAACCCCTACAACGTCGTCTGTGGATGTTGTGAACACCTGACAGACACATCCTGATGACTACTTGATAGTTTAGTGCACCATACTTTACGGCTTAGAATCGGGATTCCAATGACGTTTTGAACGCCATAAGACATATGAGATGTTCCAAGAGCTGAAATTGGGATTTCAGGCTCATGCCCGTGTTGAGAGGTGTGAGACCTCTGACAAGTTCTTTAGCCAACAAGATGGAGGAGAATAGCTCAGCTAGTGAGCATGTGCTCAGAATGTCTGGGTGCTACAATCACTTAAATCAAGTGGGAGTTAAACTTCCAGATAAGATAGTGATTGATAGAGTTCTCTAGCCACTATCACTAAGCTACTAGATCTTCGTGATGAACTATGACATGCAAGGGATGGAGTTGATCCCGGAGCTGTTCGTGGTGCTTAAGACCGTAAAAGGTAGAAATCAAGAAGGAGCATCAAGTGTTGATGGTTTAACAAGACCACTGGTTTCAAGAAGGGCAAGGGCTAGAAGGGAAACTTCATGGATGGCAAACCAGTTGCCGCTCCAATAAAGGAACCCAAGGTTGAACCCAAACCCAAGACTAAGTGCTTCTATTGTAAGGGGAACGGTCACTGGTAGTGGAATTACCCCAAATGCATGGTAGATAAGAAGGCTGGCAACTTCAACAAAGTATATACGTGTTATTAATGTGTACCTCACTAGTACTCCTGGTAGCACCTGGGTATTGGATACCGGTTTAGTTGCTATTACTGGTGACTTGAAGCAAAAGCTACGGACTAAACGGAGAATGGCTAAGGGCAAGGTGACGATGTGTGTTGGAAGTGTTTCCAAAGTTGATGAGATCACCATCGCACGCTCCATCTGCCTTCGGGATTAGTATTGAACCTAGATAAATGCTATCAGGTGTCTACGTTGAGCATGAATATGATTAGATCATGTTCATTGCAATACGGTCATTCATTTAAGTTAGAGAATAATGGTTATTCTGTTTACATGAATGATACCTTTCATGGTCATGCACCCTATGTGAATGGTTCATTGAATCTCGTCGTGGTAATACACATGTTCACGCCAAAAGATGTAGAGTTAATAATGATAGTACCACTTTCTCGTGGCACTGCCGCTTAGGTCATATTGGCGTAAGATGCATGAAGAAACTCCATGTCGATGGATGTTTGGAGTCACTTGATTTTGAATCGCTTGACACATGCGAGCCATGCCTCATGGGCAGGATGACTAAGACCCCGCTTTCAGGTACAATGAAACGGGCAAGTGACTTGTTGGAAATCATACATGCTGATGCGTGTGATCCAATGAGAATTGAAGCATGCGGTGGATATCGCTATTTTCTCATCTTCACTGACGATTTGAGTAGATATAGGTATATTTACTTAATGAAGCACAAGTCTAAAACGTTTGAAAAGTTCAAGCGATTTCAGAGTGAAGTTAAGAATCATCATAACAAGAAGATCAAATTCCTACAATATGATCAATGAGAATATCTGAGTTATGAGTTTGGCAAACACTTAAGACATTGTGGAATTGTTTCACAGTTGAAGCCACCTGGAACACCACTGGGTTATGGTGTGTCCGGACGTCGTAATCGAGCCTTATGAGATATGGTGCGATCTATGATGTCTCTTATCAATCTACCATTTTCATTTTGAGGTTATGCGTTAGAGACAGCTGCATTCACTTTAGATAGGACACCATCTAAGTCCGTTGAGACGGCGTCGTATGAACATTGGTTTGGCAAGAAACCAAAGTTGTCGTTTCTTAAATGTTTGGGGCTGCGATGCTTAAGGCTTCAGCCGGAGAAGCTCGAACCCAAAGCGGACAAACACATCTTCATAGGATACCCAAAGGTGATAGTAGGGTATACCTTCTATCTCAGATCCGAGGGCAAATTGTTCGTCGCTAAGAACGGGTCCTTTCTCGAGAAGGAGTTTCTCTCGAAAGAATTGAGTGGGAGGAAGATAGAACTTGATGAGGTTGTCGAACCTTTACTTCAACCAGAGAGTGATGCAACACAGAAAGATGTTTTTCTGTGGCGCCTACGTCTGATGAATAGGAAGTTAATGATAGTGATCATGAAGCTTCGGATCAAGTTGATATCGAACCTCGTAGGTCGACAAGGATATGTACTACTCCTAAGTGGTACGGTAATCCTGTCTTAGATATCATGTTGTTAGACAACAATGAACCTACGAGCTATGGAGAAGCGATGGTGGGCCTGTATTTCGACAAATGGTTAGAAGCCATGAAATCCGAGATAGGATCCATATATCAGAACAAAGTATGGACTTTGGTGGACTTGCCCGATGATCGGCAAGCCATTGAGATAAATGGATCTTTAAGAAGAAGACGGACGTGGGCGGTAATGTTACCATCTATGAAGCTCGACTTGTGGGAAAGAGTCTTTTCGCAAGTTCAAGGAGTTGACTACGATGAGAATTTCTCACCCGTAGCGATGCTTAAGTCCGTCAGAATCATGATAGCATTAGATATATTTTTCGATTATGAAATCTTACAGATGGATGTCGAAACAAGTTTTCTTACCAGTTTTCGTAAGAAAAGTTGTGATACAATAAAAGGTTTTGTCGATCCTAAGGATGCTAAAAGTTATGCTGGCTCCAGCAATCCTTCTATGGACTAGAGCAAGCATCTCGGAATCGGAATATATGTTTTGATGGAGTGATCAAAGCTTTTAGGTTTATACAATGTTTGATAGAAACTTGTATTTACAAGAAAGTGAGTGGGAGCACTACAACATTTCTGATAAGTATATGTGGATGACATATTGTTGATCCGAAATAATGTAGAATTTCTGGAAAGCATAAATGGTTGTTTGAAGAGTGTTTTTCAAAGGAAGACCTAGATAAAGCTGCTTACATATTGGGCATCAAGATCTATAGAGATGGATCAAGACGCCTGATGGTACTTTCAAAGAACGCACACCTTGACATGTTTTTGAAGGAGTTCAAAATAGATCATTCAAAGAAGGGGTTCTTACCTGAGTTGTAAGGTGTGAAGTTGAGTAAGACTCAAAGCTTGACCACGGCATAAGAAAGAGAAAGGACGAAGGTCGTCCCCTATGCTTTTGTCATAGGCTCTATACGGTATGCAATGCTGAAGTACCGCACCTGATGTGTGCCTTGCCACATGTCTGGCAGGAGGGTACAAAGGTGATCTAGGAGTAGATCACCAGATAGCGGTCAAAATTATCCTTAGAGGAATAAGGAAATGTTTCTCGGTTATGGAGGTGATAAAGAGTTCGACGTAAAGAGTTACATCGATGCAAGCTTAACACCTATCCGGATAGCTCTCAGTAGAGATACCGGATACGTATAATGGAGCAACAATTTGGAATAGCTCCAAGTGGAACATGGCAGCAGCATCTACGATATAAAGTTTTGCGAAATACATAGGGATCTGAATATGGCAAGACCCGTTGACTACAACCTCTCTCACAAGCATAACATGATGAAACCCAGAACTCTTTGAGTGTTTATCACATAGTGATGTGAACTAGATCATTGAGTCTAGTAGACTCTTGGATGTTGGTCACATAGCAATGTGACCTGTGAGTGTTAATCACATGGCGATGTGAACTAGATTATTGACTCTAGTGCAAGTGGGAGACTGTTGGAAATATGCCCTAGAGGCAATAATAAATTAGCTATTATTATTATATTTCATTGTTCATGATAATCATTTATTATCCATGCTAGAATTGTATTGATAGGAAACTCAGATACATGTGTGGATACATAGACAACACCATGTCCCTAGTAAGCCTCTAGTTGACTAGCTCGTTGATCAATAGATGGTTACGGTTTCCTGACCATGGACATTGGATGTCGTTGATAACGGGATCACATCATTAGGAGAATGATGTGATGGACAAGACCCAATCCTAAGCCTAGCACAAGATCGTGTAGTTCGTTTGCTAAAGCTTTTCTAATGTCAAGTATCATTTCCTTAGACCATGAGATTGTGCAACTCCTGGATACCGTAGGAATGCTTTGGGTGTACCAAACGTCACAACGTAACTAGGTGGCTATAAAGGTTCACTACAGGTATCTCCGAAAGTGTCTGTTGGATTGGCACGAATCGAGACTGGGGTTTGTCACTCCGTGTAATGGAGAGGTATCTCTGGGCCCACTCGGTAGGACATCATCATAATGTGCACAATGTGATCAAGGAGTTGATCACGGGATGATGTGTTACGGAACAAGTAAAGAGACTTGCCAGTAACGAGATTGAACAAGGTATCGGGATACCGATGATCGAATCTCGGGCAAGTACAATACCGTTGGACAAAGGGAATTGAATACGGGATTGATTAAATCCTCGACATCGTGGTTCATCCGATGAGATCATCGTGGAACATGTGGGAGCCAACATGGGTATCCAGATCCCGCTGTTGGTTATTGACCGGTGTAACATCCCAAATTTTCAATTTGGAATGTTATACATTAGGTCATCATGCATATCATATTTTATTTTGCTTTTGGTTTTGATCCTAGAAAATCCTAAGCAACTCAAGGACCCACGAAGAGAGTTGGGGATTTCTTTATTTACATATTTGAGTTATCTCAACTTATGTAAACAGGATCATTTGATTTTATTTATTTTATCATCAATTATTTCTATTACAAAAATATGGGAGAGGGAATAAAATGACTTTCCCAAAATATACAAATATTGAGGATTTAATAAAAAAATCAAATAAGTTTTATTTCGGAGTTTTTCGGTATTTTTATTTGAATTTAGGAAAAATGCGCGTTTTTCAAAGTTGTAGTTTGGGCCCAGATAAATGTTCACTTTATCGGGCTTGATTTTAGGAACCCGGCAAAACTTATTTCGTGATTTTTGGAGTCCGTTTAGTATTTCTTTCTATTTTTCTTCCGAGCGGATTTATAAAAAAAAACTGGAACCGACTCCGTGCCGTACTCGTCCAGGAAACCGCCGGCCAGGCCTTTATATAGCGCCCGCCCGGGGCGAGAGAGAGAGCCAGCCCAGCCCCTGCGAAACCCTAGCCGCCGCCGCCCGCCGCCGCCGCCGCGGGAGCGCGCGCATTTCGAGGTTCGCCGCCGCCTCATTTTCCGTACAGTTTTTTTAAAAAAAAATCTGTTCGTCGTTTTTTCTTTTTCGTCGGATTTTCCGCGGTTATTTTCTGATCGCGATTTCTGATCCGATTTTCGTTTTAGTATAACTTTTCGCTCGTTTATCGGAATCAGGCGATTCAAGCGCCTGGAGTTTCGTCTCGAAACCCTCTTTCCGAATAATCAACTTAAACAAGTTTTTGCTACTGTAAAATTTGCCCTAGATCCAGATTACTAGAATGAAGTTGTTTTCTTTTGCCGTTTGATTTCTTTCGCTTCGTTCGATTTGATTCTTTTGCCAACCAGGGTTCTTAAGTTGAACTTTCTGGTTAGATCTTCTATTTGAGTTTTACCTGTGCGTTAGATGAGTACTTATTGTATGCTTGTTGTTTGTCTGCGATGGAATACCCGGAGTGCGCCGCATGTTACTTCGAATCTCTAGGTTTCGCGGATCATCAGCAAGGCAAGTAACACTTTGATCATACCTTTTCTACAACCCAGTTTTATTGCATTAGATCAATCCTCACACATTGCATGATTAGGAGCTAATTAAATTGTGGGATGGGAAGTAGATGAGGTAGTACCTATTACCTGTTTATTATCAAACCTTTGGGAGTTACTTCTACGTTTGCTTATTATGCCATGCTATGCCAGTAGACGTGGATTGGGTGAGTGAAATCCATGACAGATGTGAGATTGTTAATTAAGGGTTTATCTAAGGTGGCAACCTAACACACATTTGGGTGGATTGAGGCACCTGGGGTTACCAGGACTTGCCTGTTTTCTTTTGGACCGCCACCCAGGCCCAAAGGGATCATGAGATTATTCATACTAGAAACTTCTGTGTGCAGCCACAAGCCATTATGGGCTCTGGCATAGTTGACTAAGTTGTGCGAACTCTTACAGTGGTAGACTAGCAGATATAGGGGAAAGTAGGTGTACCGGTCTACCTGTCGTAAGGTGCTAGCGCTTCTGAAAGACTGTGTCTCGGTCATCCGTCTTCTCAAACACCCTGCAGTGCGAGAAACCAAACGGAGGCGATCGAGTCTTGTGGGGAAAAGTGCGCAAACCTCTACAGAGTGTAACAAACTAATCATGGTTAGCCGTGTCCCCAGTTACGGACATCTTGAGTATCTAGTACCTGGATTATCATGTGAATCTCAACATGTTACTCTAAATTAATTTTGTGGGACTTTAATGATGTTACTTAATTGGGATTGAGGATGCTGTCAACCATTCTCAATGTTTAACAACCACCATGATAGTAATTAATTTTACTCCTTTGAAGTAGGGAAAAATTGGCTTTACGCAAAACTGTAACCATAGAGCTTTCCACCAGCCAAACATGCATATAGTATAGTTGTTGCATTCCATTACTCTCTATGTGTTATCTTGCCAGCATATTCCATGTGCTGACCCGTTTTGGGCTGCAACGTTAATGTTGCAGACTTTTTAGACGACGATTGAGGAGTTTTAGGTCGTGGTTCTATACTCAGTGATGCCGTTGGAGTTGATGGACTCACTTATCTTCCAAGCCTTCCGTTGTTATCATTATTAGATGGCCTTAAGCCATATTTATTGTAATAAGTTCTCTTTTGAGACACTCGATGTAATAAGTGTGTGATTGCTACTCTGCTATAAATCCTTCGAGTACTGTGTGGTGTCAGCATTACTGATCCAGGGATGACACCGGAGCACAGAGATCAGACTGTTTGAGGTCTGGTCGCTACAGAGATGGTATCAGAGCACACGCTGACTGTAGGACATGACCACTAAGCTAAAGACCTAGATCACTACTCACTCTCTTCTCTTCTGACTTCTCATCTTTTCTACTCTTTAGGATGGCGGATGCAAGGAACAAGTTCACACAACCAGATGAGGATACACCCTTTGGACGCCACTTGAAGGAAGTCACTAGATACCTGAACATAGGAATACCAAGCTTCACGGGAACCTACAACGCCACTTTACCTGAAGAAGGGCGCTGGATGATTCAAGTTCAAGTTCCAGGAAGGACGTTCAAGCCAGTCACTGAGCCCATAGAGTTTTCTTTTGATGCCCCAACTTGGAGTCTAGGAAAGAGCATGGCAGCGCACATCACCATGGGACGCATTGGAGAAGTCTACCGCAAGGATCTCAAAGATACTATCTACCAGATTTTTGGGCGCCGAGATGAACACTGGGAGATGACCAGCACCAGGAAAGATAGATCAATTGCAGCTTTTATTCAGGAGTTAAATCAGCACATCCGACGCCAGGAGAATCAGATGTGCGCCGACATGATAGATCTGAAGAAGGCTAAGACTAGAATTAAGGAACTAGAGGAAGAACTCAAGGCTACACGCGAAGGTTATGAAGAAGAAATTGAAGTATTGGTGGAGAAGAATGACGATCTGATCAAGAAGATTGGAATATTTATGGGAGGCCCGACACCAGTAGATGAAGACGAGGAACCCAAGGAGATTAGCCCGGAAGACTACATCATCATTGACGCCACCGACTCGGAACAAGATAGTAGTGATGATGACCATGTTGATGAAGCAGGAGCAGATATCATGGAGTCTACAACCGTAGAATATTTCTAGTAGACCACCTCATCAGTAGTAGTAGTCCACCATGTAAATATAGTAGTCCGAGCACTTTTGCGATAGCTAGACCGATTGTATGCCTTTGTTTGATTGATTGAAGTGAATTGTGTGCTTTTGCCTCATGTGCATATGGGTAGTGTTTTCCCTTTAGACCCCCTCTATTCTTATATCTCATCTTTTCTAAACCCTCAGATGCCTCCGAGACGTGACCCCAGATTTTCCTTTCCGCCGGAGCTCACCCAGTTGATCCAGCAGCAGAACACCTTGATGCAGTTGCTAGTTCAGAATTAGAATCAGGGGAACAACAACAACAACCCACCACCACCACCACCTGTTGACCACTTAGCCCGTTTTCTTAGGCTGAATCCGCCGGTGTTTTCCAGTAGCACCGAGCCGATAGTAGCAGATGATTGGCTCCGCAAGATAGCTAGGGAGTTGACCACAGCAGGATGCACAGATGTGGAGAAGGTTAAGTTTGCCGCACATCAGTTAGAAGGAACCGCAGCATCTTGGTGGGAGAATTTCACAGCCACATTTCCAGTCGACACTGTCACATGGGACCAGTTTCAGCAGGCTTTTCGTACTGCCCATGTTTCAGCAGGAGCAATGGCCATGAAGAAGCGTGAGTTTCGTAACTTGCGCCAAGGAGGACGGACAGTTGGCCAGTATGTGGAGGAGTTTAGTAAGCTAGCACGTTATGCCCCAGATGACGTTGCTACGGATGCAGCTAAGCAGGAGAAATTCCTGGAAGGACTGAATGATGAGTTGAGTATGCAGTTGATGGTAGCCACCTTCAACAACTACCAGGAGTTGGTAGACCGTGCTCTTATGATTGAAGGGAAGCAGCAGCAAATTGAGAACCGCAAGAGGAAGTATGGACAAGGGAAGTATAATTCAGGAGCTCAGCAGAAGCCTCGTTTTACCCCTAGACCGGGAGGACATTTTCAGCATACCCATGGAGTAGGTAGCTCGCACAATCACAATGGCACCAAGAATGGTAATGGGAATGGAGGAAGCAATGGCCAGAACCGCAGCACCCCATCAACCCCAGCCAAGAAGGACTTGAGCCACGTCACTTGCTATAAGTGTTCGAAGCCAGGACATTATGCAAATGACTGTCCTGAAGGACAAAATGGCAATGGAAGCTCTGGAAAGAAGCCGAACCCTTTCAACAAGGGACAGGTGAACCACGTTAATGTGGAGGAGGTTGAAGCTCAGCCCGATGCAGTAATAGGTAAGTTTTTGGTTAAGTCATTTACTGCACTCATTCTTTTTGATACTGGTGCATCACATTCATACATATCAAGGGGATTTGTGGAAAAGTATAGTCTGCCCACTAGGATTCTTAAAACACCTATGCTAGTAAGCTCACCAGGAGCGGAGTACATGGCCAGTCAAGGATATTTTCAAGTGCCATTAAGTATAGGAAGGCATGCTTTCCCAACGGATTTAATTATTTTGGAATCCCAAGGTCTGGATGTGATTCTTGGTATGGATTGGCTGTCGATGTACGGGGGAAACATCGATTGCGCCAGTAAGACAATTTTGCTCACAACGCCAGAAGGAAGAAGGATCAAGTATGTATCCCGACATGCGTCAAACAGGACACAAGTAAATTCCTTATCAGGAGTTATGCAGGAGGAAGTACCAGTGGTAAAGGATTTTTCAGATGTATTTCCCGAAGAGTTGCCAGGCATGCCGCCGGATAGAGACATTGAGTTTTTGATTGAGCTTTTACCAGGCACTGGGCCAATATCGAAGAGACCATATAGGATGCCAGCAAAAGATTTGGTGGAAATTAAGAAGCAGATTAAGGAGTTACTGGATAAGGGATATATTCGCCCAAGTTCTTCGCCTTGGGGATCGCCAGTACTTTTAGTGGAGAAGAAGGATGGATCGTTAAGGATGGTTGTTGATTATCGAGGATTGAACGAAGTAACGATCAAGAACAAGTACCCACTACCAATGATCAACGATCTGTTTGATCGATTGCAAGGAGCTAAAGTGTTTTCCAAGATCGATTTGCAATCAGGATACCACCAGTTGAAGATTCGAGAACAGGATATTCCTAAGACAGCTTTTACCACCAGGTATGGGCTGTATGAGTATACCGTTATGTCATTTGGACTGACTAACGCGCCTGCCTATTTTATGAACATGATGAACAAAGTGTTTATGGAGTTTTTGGATAAGTTCGTCGTAGTGTTCATTGATGATATCCTGGTATATTCGAAGAATGAAGAGGAACATAAGGAGCATTTGCGTTTGGTACTTGGAAAGCTCAGAGAACACCAATTATATGCCAAGTTCAGCAAATGTGAATTTTGGTTGAAGGAAGTAGGATTCCTCGGACACGTTATATCTGGAGAAGGTATAGCAGTAGATCCCGCTAAAGTTGAAACCGTGACCAAGTGGGAAGCACCAACAACAGTTGGGGAGATCCGGAGTTTTCTTGGACTCGCAGGATACTACCGGAGATTTATTGAGAATTTCTCAAAGATTGCAAAACCTATGACGGAGTTGTTGAAGAAGGATACTAAGTTCAAATGGACTGATGAGTGTGAGGCAAGTTTTCAGGAATTGAAGAAACGTTTGGTTACCTCACCAGTGTTGATTTTGCCAGATCAGACCAAGGATTATGAGGTGTATTGCGACGCTTCACGTCGAGGACTTGGAGCAGTGCTTATGCAGGAAGGAAGAGTTGTTTCGTATGCTTCGCGACAACTGAAGCCTCACGAATTGAATTATGCCACGCATGATTTGGAGTTAGCAGCCGTAGTGCATGCATTGAAGACATGGAGACATTTCCTCATCGGAAATCATTGTGAGGTGTACACGGATCATAAGAGTTTGAAGTACATTTTCACGCAGAAGGAGTTGAATCTCAGACAAAGGAGATGGTTGGAGCTCATCAAGGATTATGATATGAGATTGCATTACCATCCCGGAAAAGCTAAAGTAGTAGCAGATGCATTAAGCCGCAAGAACCATGTCAATACGTTAGTGACGGGAGAAATACCCAAGGAGTTAGCAGGAAATCTTCGTGAACTATGTATGGAAATAGTTCCGAGAGGCTATGTAGCAGCATTGGAAATTCAGTCAACCCTGATGGATAGAATCAGAGAAGCTCAGAAAACTGACAAAGAGATTGCCACTATAAAGGAGAAACTGAGCAAAGGAAAAGCTAAAGGATTTCGTGAGGATGAGCACGACACCCTATGGTTTGAAGACCGTGTTTACGTGCCCAACAACCCGGAGATCAGGAAGTTGATTTTGCAAGAGGCACATGATTCACCGTATTCGATTCACCCAGGAAATACCAAGATGTATTTGGATTTGAAGGATATTTTCTGGTGGACCGGAATGAAGAAGGATATTGCGGAGTATGTAGCAGTTTGTGATGTATGTCAGAGAGTAAAGGCAGAGCATCAGAAGCCAGCAGGATTGTTGCAACCATTGCCGATACCCGAATGGAAGTGGGATAAGCTAGGCATGGATTTTATCACGGGATTACCAAGGACTCGTTCAGGCTATGACTCGATTTGGGTTGTAGTTGATCGATTGACGAAGGTAGCACATTTCATCCCAGTAAAGACCACTTACACCAGTGCTAAGTTGGCAAAGATATACATGACCAGAATCGTATGTTTGCATGGAGTTCCGAGGAGCATCGTATCAGATAGAGGAACCCAGTTTACCTCAAAGTTCTGGAAGCAGTTGCATGAGACTTTGGGTACTAGGCTAGAATTTAGTACAGCTTTTCACCCGCAGACAGATGGACAGACCGAGAGAGTCAATCAGATTTTGGAGGATATGCTGAGAGCTTGTGCGCTAGATTATGGATCTAGTTGGGACGATAATTTGCCATATGCAGAGTTTTCTTACAATAATAGCTATCAGACCAGTTTGAAGATGGCACCTTTCGAAGCTTTGTACGGAAGGAGGTGCAGGACACCGTTGTCATGGGACGAAGTTGGAGACCGCCAGTTGTTTGGACCAGATCTGATTAAGGAGTCTGAACAGAAGGTGAAGTTGATTCGCGATAGGCTCAAGGTAGCCCAGTCCAGGCAGAAGAGCTACGCAGATTCTAAACGCAAGGAGACAGTTTACGAAGTCGGAGATAGAGCTTATCTTCGAGTATCCCCACTTCGAGGGATTAAGCGTTTCGGAGTTAAGGGGAAGTTAGCGCCACGATTTGTAGGACCATATCGAGTTTTGGAGCGTATGGGAGAAGTGGCCTACAAGTTGGAATTGCCAGAAGGATTGGCCGGAGTGCATGATGTGTTTCACGTTTCTCAGTTGAAGAAGTGTCACGCGGAGATGACTGACATACCTTTGAGAGACACAGTGCCATTAGAAGCAATTCAGTTGGATAACAATTTGACCTATGAGGAGAAACCAGTCAAGATCCTCGAGTTTGCCAGCCGAGTTACTCGCAGCAAGGTTATCAAGTTTTGCAAAGTTCAGTGGAGCCACCACACGGAGGATGAAGCCACCTGGGAGCGAGAGGAAGATTTGCACAAAGACCACCCTCACCTATTTTCTAGCCAACCCGAATCTCGAGGGCGAGATTCATCTTAAGGGGGGTAGGTTTGTAACATCCCAAATTTTCAATTTGGAATGTTATACATTAGGTCATCATGCATATCATATTTTATTTTGCTTTTGGGTTTCATCCTAGAAAATCCTAAGCAACTCAAGGACCCACGGAGAGAGTTGGGGATTTCGTTATTTACATATTTGAGTTATCTCAAATTATGTAAACAGGATCATTTGATTTTATTTATTTTATCATCAATTATTTCTATTACAAAAATATGGGAGAGGGAATAAAATGACTTTCCCAAAATATAGAAATATTGAGGATTTAATAAAAAAAATCAAATAAGTTTTATTTCGGAGTTTTTCGGTATTTTTATTTGAATTTAGGAAAAATGCGCATTTTTCAAAGTTGTAGTTTGGGCCCAGATAAATGTTCACTTTATCGGGCCTGATTTTAGGAACCCGGCAAAATTTATTTCGTGATTTTTGGAGTCCGTTTAGTATTTCTTTTTATTTTTCTTCCGAGTGGATTTATAAAAAAAACTGGAACCGACTCCGGGCCGTACCCGGCCAGGAAACCGCCGGCCAGGCCTTTATATAGCGCCCGCCCGGGGCGAGAGAGAGAGAGCCAGCCCAGCCCCTGCGAAACCCTAGCCGCCACCGCCGGAGTGCGCCTTTCGAGGTTCGCCGCCGCCTCGTTTTCCGTGCAGTTTTTAAAAAAATTAAAAAAAAATATTTTGTTCGTCGTTTTTTCTTTTTCGTCGGATTTTCCACGGTTATTTTCTGATCGCGATTTCTGATCCGATTTTCGTTTTAGTATAACTTTTCGCTCGTTTATCGGAATGAGGCGATTCAAGCGCCTGGAGTTTCGTCTCGAAACCCTCTTTCCGAATAATCAACTTAAACAAGTTTTTGCTACTGTAAAATTTGCCCTAGATCCAGATTACTAGAATGAAGTTGTTTTCTCTTGCCATTTGATTTCTTTCGCTTCGTTCGATTTGATTCTTTTGCCAACCAGGGTTCTTAAGTTGAACTTTCTGGTTAGATCTTCTATTTGAGTTATACCTGTGCATTAGATGAGTACTTATTGTATGCTTGTTGTTTGTCTGCGATAGAATACCCGGAGTGCGCCGCCTGTTACTTCGAATCTCTAGGTTTCGCGGATCATCAGCAAGGCAAGTAACACTTTGATCATACCTTTTCTACAACCCAGTTTTATTGCATTAGATCAATCCTCACACATTGCATGATTAGGATCTAATTAAATTGTGGGATGGGAAGTAGATGAGGTAGTACCTATTACCTGTTTATTATCAAACCTTTGGGAGTTACTTCTACGTTTGCTTATTATGCCATGCTATGCTAGTAGACGTGGATTGGGTGAGTGAAATCCATGACAGATGTGAGATTGTTAATTAAGGGTTTATCTAAGGTGGCAACCTAACACACATCTGGGTGGATTGAGGCACCTGGGGTTACCAGGACTTGCCTGTTTTCTTTTGGACCGCCACCCAGGCCCAAAGGGATCATGAGATTATTCATACTAGAAACTTCCGTGTGCAGCCACAAGCCATTATGGGCTCTGGCATAGTTGACTAAGTTGTGCGAACTCTTACAGTGGTAGACTAGCAGATGTAGGGGAAAGTAGGTGTACCGGTCTACCCGTCGTAAGGTGCTAGCGCTTCTGAAAGACTGTGTCTCGGTCATCCGTCTTCTCAAACACCCTGCAGTGCGAGAAACTAAACGGAGGCGATCGAGTCTTGTGGGGAAAAGAGCGCAAACCTCTACAGAGTGTAACAAACTAATCATGGTTAGCCGTGTCCCCGGTTATGGACATCTTGAGTATCTAGTACCTGGATTATCATGTGAATCTCAACATGTTACTCTAAATTAATTTTGTGGGATTTAATGATGTTACTTAATTGGGATTGAGGATGCTGTCAACCATTCTCAATGTTTAACAACCACCATGATAGTAATTAATTTTATTCCTTTGAAGTAGGGAAAAATTGGCTTTACGCAAAACTGTAACCATAGAGCTTTCCACCAGCCAAATATGCATATAGTATAGTTGTTGCATTCCATTACTCTCTATGTGTTATCTTGCCAGCATATTCCATGTGCTGACCCGTTTCGGATTGCAAAGTTAATGTTGCAGACTTTTCAGACGATGATTGAGGAGTTTTAGGTCGTGGTTCTATACTCAGTGATGCCATTGGAGTTGATGGACTCACTTATCTTCCAAGCCTTCCGCTGTTATTGTTATTAGATGGCCTTAAGCCATATTTATTGTAATAAGTTCTCTTTTGAGACACTCGATGTAATAAGTGTGTGATTGTTACTCTGCTATAAATCCTCCGAGTACTGGGTGGTGTCAGCATTACTGATCCAGGGATGACACCGGAGCACAGAGATCAGACTGTTTGAGGTCTGGTCGCTACAACCGGAGAGTCGTCTCGGTCATGTCTGCGTGTCTCCCGAACCCGTAGGGTCTACACACTTAAGGTTCGGTGACGCTAGGGTTGTAGAGATATTAGTATGCGGTAACCTGAAAGTTGTTTGGAGTCCCGAATGAGATCCCGGACGTCACGAGGAGTTCCGGAATGGTCCGCAGGTAAAGATTTATATATGGGAAGTCCTATTTTGGCCACCGGAAAATGTTCGGGATTTTTCGGTATTGTACCAGGAAGGTTCTAGAAGGTTCCAGAGTGGGGCCCACCTGCATGGGGGGACCCACATGAACGTGGGTAGTGGGGGCAAGGCCCCACACCCCTGGTCATATCCCGAAGGAATAAGATCATATCCCGAAGGGATAAGATCAAGATCCCTAAAAAGGGGGGATAACAATCGGTGGGGAAGGGAAATGATGGGATTTCTTTCCCCCACCTTTGCCAACGCCCCAATGGACTTGGAGGGCAAGAAACCAGCCCCTCCGCCCCTATATATAGTGGGGAGGCACATGGGAGCCGCACCCTAGCCCCTGGAACCTCCCTCTCCCCTCGTAACACCTCTCCCTCTCGTTGAGCTTGGCGAAGCCCTGCCGAGATCCCCGCTGCTTCCACCACCACGCCGTCGTGCTGCTGGATCTCCATCAACCTATCCTTCCCCCTTGCTGGATCAAGAAGGAGGAGACGTCTCTCCCAACCGTACGTGTGTTGAACGCAGAGGTGCCGTCCGTTCGGCGCTAGGATCATCGGTGATTTGGATCACGACGAGTACGACTCCATCAACCCCATTCACTTGAACGCTTCCGCTTAGCGATCTACAAGGGTATGCAGATGCACTCTCCTTCCCTCATTGCTAGATTACTCCATAGATTGATCTTGGTGATGCGTAGAAAATTTTAAAATTCTGCTACCTTCCCCAACAGTGGCATCATGAGCTAGGTCTATGCGTAGTTTCTATGCACGAGTAGAACACAAAGCAGTTGTGGGCGTCGATTTTGTCAATTTACTTGCCGTTACTAGTCTTATCTTGATTCGGTGGCATCGTGGGATGAAGCGGCCCGGACCGACCTTACACGTACGCTTACGTGAGATTGGTTCCACCAACTGACATGCACTAGTTGCATAAGGTGGCTAGCGGGTGTCTGTCTCTCCCACTTTAGTCGGATCGGATTCGATGAAAAGGGTCCTTATGAAGGGTAAATAGAAATTGGCATATCATGTTGTGGTTTTCGCGTAGGTAAGAAACGTTCTTGCTAGAAACCTATAGCAGCCACGTAAAAACGTGCAACAACAATTAGAGGACGTCTAACTTGTTTTCGCAGCATATGCCTTGTGATGTGATATGGCGAAAAGGATGTGATGAATGATATATGTGATGTATGAGATTGATCATGTTCTTGTAATAGGAATCACGACTTGCATGTCGATGAGTATGACAACCGGCAGGAGCCATAGGAGTTGTCTTAATTTATTTATGACCTGCGTGTCAACATAAACGTCATGTAATTACTTTACTTTATTGCTAAAGCGTTAGCTATAGTAGTAGAAGTAATAGATGATGAGACAACTTCAAGAAGACACGATGATGGAGATCATGATGATGGAGATCATGGTGTCATGCCGGTGACAACGATGATCATGGAGCCCCGAAGATGGAGATCAAAAGGAGCAAAATGATATTGGCCATATCATGTCACTATTTGATTGCATGTGATGTTTATCATGTTTTACATCTTATTTGCTTAGAACGACGGTAGCTTAAATAAGATGATCCCTCACTAAAATTTCAAGAAAAGTGTTCCCCCTAACTGTGCACCATTGCGAAGGTTCGTTGTTTCGAAGCACCACGTGATGATCAGGTGTGATAGATTCTAACGTTCGAATACAACGGGTGTTGACGAGCCTAGCATGTACAGACATGGCCTCGGGACACATGCGAAACACTTAGGTTGACTTGACGAGCCTAGCATGTACAGACATGGCATCGGAGCACGGAAGACCGAAAGGTCGAACATGAGTCGTATAGAAGATATGATCAACATGAGATGTTCACCGTTGATGACTAGTCCGTCTCACGTGATGAGCGGACACGGCCTAGTCGATTCGGATCATGTTTCACTTAGATGACTAGAGGAATGTCTATCTAAGTGGGAGTTCATTAAATAATTTGATTAGATGAACTCAATTATCATGAACATAGTCTAAATTGTCTTTGCAAATATGTTGTAGATAAATAGCTCACGTTGTTGCTCCCTGTTTCAATACGTTCCTAGAGAAAGATTAAGTTGAAAGATATTGTAAGCAATGATGCGGACTAGGTCCGTAGTCCGAGGAGTGTCCTCACTGCTACACAGAAGGCTTATGTCTTTGATGCACCGCTCGATGTGCAAACCCCTACAACGTCGTCTGTGGATGTTGTGAACACCTGACAGACACATCCTGATGACTACTTGATAGTTTAGTGCACCATACTTTGCGGCTTAGAATCAGGATTCCAATGACGTTTTGAACGCCATAAGACATATGAGATGTTCCAAGAGCTGAAATTGGGATTTCAGGCTCATGCCCGTGTTGAGAGGTGTGAGACCTCTGACAAGTTCTTTAGCCAACAAGATGGAGGAGAATAGCTCAGCTAGTGAGCATGTGCTCAGAATGTCTGGGTGCTACAATCACTTAAATCAAGTGGGAGTTAAACTTCCAGATAAGATAGTGATTGATAGAGTTCTCTAGCCACTATCACTAAGCTACTAGATCTTCGTGATGAACTATGACATGCAAGGGATGGAGTTGATCCCGGAGCTATTCGTGGTGCTTAAGACCGTAAAAGGTAGAAATCAAGAAGGAGCATCAAGTGTTGATGGTTTAACAAGACCACTGGTTTCAAGAAGGGCAAGGGCTAGAAGGGAAACTTCATGGATGGCAAACCAGTTGCCGCTCCAGTAAAGGAACCCAAGGTTGAACCCAAACCCGAGCCTAAGTGCTTCTATTGTAAGGGGAACGGTCACTGGTAGCGGAATTACCCCAAATGCATGGTAGATAAGAAGGCTGGCAACTTCAACAAAGTATATACGTGTTATTAATGTGTACCTCACTAGTACTCCTGGTAGCACCTGGGTATTGGATACCGGTTCAGTTGCTATTACTAGTGACTTGAAGCAAAAGCTACGGACTAAACGGAGACTGGCTAAGGGCAAGGTGACGATGTGTGTTGGAAGTGTTTCCAAAGTTGATGAGATCACCATCGCACGCTCCATCTGCCTTCGGGATTAGTATTGAACCTAGATAAATGCTATCAGGTGTCTACGTTGAGCATGAATATGATTAGATCATGTTCATTGCAATACGGTCATTCATTTAAGTTAGAGAATAATGGTTATTCTGTTTACATGAATGATACCTTTCATGGTCATGCACCCTATGTGAATGGTTCATTGAATCTCGGTCGTGGTAATACACATGTTCACGCCAAAAGATGTAGAGTTAATAATGATAGTACCACTTTCTCGTGGCACTGCCGCTTAGGTCATATTGGCGTAAGATGCATGAAGAAACTCCATGTCGATGGATGTTTGGAGTCACTTGATTTTGAATCGCTTGACACATGTGAGCCATGCCTCATGGGCAGGATGACTAAGACCCCGCTTTCAGGTACAATGAAACGGGCAAGTGACTTGTTGGAAATCATACATGCTGATGCGTGTGATCCAATGAGAATTGAAGCGTGCGGTGGATATCGCTATTTTCTCATCTTCACTGACGATTTGAGTAGATATAGGTATATTTACTTAATGAAGCACAAGTCTGAAACGTTTGAAAAGTTCAAGCGATTTCAGAGTGAAGTTAAGAATCATCATAACAAGAAGATCAAATTCCTACGATATGAGAAATGAGAATATCTGAGTTATGAGTTTGGCAAACACTTAAGACATTGTGGAATTGTTTCACGGTTGAAGCCACCTGGAACACCACTGGGTTATGGTGTGTCCGGACATCGTAATCGAACCTTATGAGATATGGTGCGATCTATGATGTCTCTTATCAATCTACCGTTTTCATTTTGAGGTTATGCGTTAGAGACAGCTGCATTCACTTTAGATAGGACACCATCTAAGTCCGTTGAGACGGCGTCGTATGAACATTTGTTTGGCAAGAAACCAAAGTTGTCGTTTCCTAAATGTTTGGGGCTGCGATGCTTAAGGCTTCAGCCGGAGAAGCTCGAACCCAAAGCGGACAAACACATCTTCATAGGATACCCAAAGGTGATAGTAGGGTATACCTTCTATCTCAGATCCGAGGGCAAATTGTTTGTCGCTAAGAACGGGTCCTTTCTCGAGAAGGAGTTTCTCTCGAAAGAATTGAGTGGGAGGAAGATAGAACTTGATGAGGTTGTCGAACCTTTACTTCAACCAGAGAGTGATGCAACACAGAAAGATGTTTTTCTGTGGCGCCTACGTATGATGAATAGGAAGTTAATGATAGTGATCATGAAGCTTCGGATCAAGTTGATATCGAACCTCGTAGGTCGACAAGGATATGTACTACTCCTAAGTGGTACGGTAATCCTGTCTTAGATATCATGTTGTTAGACAACAATGAACCTACGAGCTATGGAGAAGCGATGGTGGGCCCGTATTTCGACAAATGGTTAGAAGCCATGAAATCCGAGATAGGATCCATATA
Source organism: Triticum aestivum (assembly GCF_018294505.1). NCBI lineage: Eukaryota > Viridiplantae > Streptophyta > Magnoliopsida > Poales > Poaceae > Triticum > Triticum aestivum. The sequence goes on along the minus strand of NC_057809.1, from coordinate 255,420,579 downwards.
TCAGAACAAAGTATGGACTTTGGTGGACTTGCCCGATGATCGGCAAGCCATTGAGATAAATGGATCTTTAAGAAGAAGACGGACGTGGGCGGTAATGTTACCGTCTATGAAGCTCGACTTGTGGGAAAGAGTCTTTTCACAAGTTCAAGGAGTTGACTATGATGAGAATTTATCACCCGTAGCGATGCTTAAGTCCGTCGGAATCATGATAGCATTAGCTATATTTTTCGATTATGAAATCTTACAGATGGATGTCAAAACAAGTTTTCTTACCAGTTTTCGTAAGAAAAGTTGTATGTGATACAATAAAAGGTTTTGTCGATCCTAAGGATGCTAAAAGGTATGCTGGCTCCAGCAATCCTTCTATGGACTAGAGCAAGCATCTCGGAATCGGAATATATGTTTTGATGGAGTGATCAAAGCTTTTAGGTTTATACAATGTTTGCTAGAAACTTGTATTTACAAGAAAGTGAGTGGGAGCACTACAACATTTCTGATAAGTATATGTGGATGACATATTGTTGATCCGAAATAATGTAGAATTTCTGGAAAGCATAAATGGTTGTTTGAAGAGTGTTTTTCAAAGGAAGACCTAGATAAAGCTGCTTACATATTGGGCATCAAGATCTATAGAGATGGATCAAGACGCCTGATGGTACTTTCAAAGAACGCACACCTTGACATGTTTTTGAAGGAGTTCAAAATAGATCAGTCAAAGAAGGGGTTCTTACCTGAGTTGTAAGGTGTGAAGTTGAGTAAGACTCAAAGCTTGACCACGGCATAAGAAAGAGAAAGGACGAAGGTCGTCCCCTATGCTTTTGTCATAGGCTCTATACGGTATGCCATGCTGAAGTACCGCACCTGATGTGTGCCTTGCCACATGTCTGGCAGGAGGGTACAAAGGTGATCTAGGAGTAGATCACCAGATAGCGGTCAAAATTATCCTTAGAGGAATAAGGAAATGTTTCTCGGTTATGGAGGTGATAAAGAGTTCGACGTAAAGAGTTACGTCAATGCAAGCTTAACACCTATCCGGATAGCTCTGAGTAGAGATACCGGATACGTATAACGGAGCAATAATTTGGAATAGCTCCAAGTGGAACGTGGCAGCAGCATCTACGATATAAAGTTTTGCGAAATACATAGGGATCTGAATATGGCAAGACCCGTTGACTACAACCTCTCTCACAAGCATAACATGCTGAAACCCAGAACTCTTTGAGTGTTTATCACATAGTGATGTGAAGTAGATCATTGAGTCTAGTAGACTCTTGGATGTTGGTCACATGGCAATGTGACCTGTGAGTGTTAATCACATGGTGATGTGAACTAGATTATTGACTCTAGTGCAAGTGGGAGACTGTTGGAAATATGCCCTAGAGGCAATAATAAATTAGTTATTATTATTATATTTCATTGTTCATGATAATCATTTATTATCCATGCTAGAATTGTATTGATAGGAAACTCAGATACATGTGTGGATACATAGACAACACCATGTCCCTAGTAAGCCTCTAGTTGACTAGCTCGTTGATCAATAGATGGTTACGGTTTCCTGACCATGGACATTGGATGTCGTTAATAACGGGATCACATCATTAGGAGAATGATGTGATGGACAAGACCCAATCCTAAGCCTAGCACAAGATCGTGTAGTTCGTTTGCTAAAGCTTTTCTAATGTCAAGTATCATTTCCTTAGACCATGAGATTGTGCAACTCCCGGATACCGTAGGAATGCTTTGGGTGTACAAACGTCACAACGTAACTGGGTGGCTATAAAGGTTGACTACAGGTATCTCCGAAAGTGTCTGTTGGGTTGGCACGAATCGAGACTGGGGTTTGTCACTCCGTGTAATGGAGAGGTATCTCTGGGCCCACTCGGTAGGACATCATCATAATGTGCACAATGTGATCAAGGAGTTGATCACGGGATGATGTGTTATGGAACGAGTAAAGAGACTTGCCGATAACGAGATTGAACAAGGTATCGGGATACCGACGATCGAATCTCGGGCAAGTACAATACCGTTGGACAAAGGGAATTGAATACGGGATTGATTGAATCCTCGACATCGTGGTTCATCCGATGAGATCATCTTGGAACATGTGGGAGCCAACATGGGTATCCAGATCCCGCTGTTGGTTATTGACCGGAGAGTCGTCTCGGTCATGTCTGCGTGTCTCCCGAACCCGTAGGGTCTACACACTTAAGGTTCGGGGACGCTAGGGTTGTAGAGATATTAGTATGCGGTAACCCGAAAGTTGTTCGGAGTCCCGGATGAGATCCCGGACATCATGAGGAGTTCCGGAATGGTCCTCAGGTAAAGATTTATATATGGGAAGTCCTATTTTGGCCACCGGAAAATGTTCGGGATTTTTCGGTATTGTACCAGGAAGGTTCTAGAAGGTTCCGGAGTGGGGCCCACCTGCATGGGGGGACCCACATGGACGTGGGTAGTGGGGGCAAGGCCCCACACCCCTGGTCAAGGTGCACCAAGATCCCCCCTTAGAAGGAATAAGATCATATCCCGAAGGGATAAGATCAAGATCCCTAAAAAGGGGGGATAACAATCGGTGGGGAAGGGAAATGATGGGATTTCTTTCCCCCACCTTTGCCAACGCCCCAATGGACTTGGAGGGCAAGAAACCAGCCCCTTCACCCCTATATATAGTGGGGAGGCACATGGGAGCCGCACCCTAGCCCCTGGCACCTCCCTCTCCCCTCGTAACACCTCTCCCTCTCGCTGAGCTTGGCGAAGCCCTGCCGAGATCCCCGCTGCTTCCACCACCACGCCGTCGTGCTGCTGGATCTCCATCAACCTATCCTTCCCCCTTGCTGGATCAAGAAGGAGGAGACGTCTCTCCCAACCGTACGTGTGTTGAACGCGGAGGTGCCGTCCGTTCGGCGCTAGGATCATCGGTGATTTGGATCACGACGAGTACGACTCCATCAACCCTGTTCACTTGAACGCTTCCGCTTAGCGATCTACAAGGGTATGTAGATGCACTCTCCTTCCCTCATTGCTAGATTACTCCATAGATTGATCTTGGTGATGCGTAGAAAATTTTAAAATTCTGCTACCTTCCCCAACACGGACATCAAGCCCGACGCGAGCAGCCGATCATCCAGACCCTACCCGGAAATCCGGCCCGAGACCTATAGAAGCTAGACCGGCACTAGCCCGGACATCCGGCCATGACCTCGGACATCTGTGTCGGATTTCGGGTTCCGGCAAAACCCTCGAGGTTTGAACACTGGGGTGCACACAAAGATCTCTCCCTTCCCTAGCTCACCCACTCCACACGATCCCAAGGCTCAGCACATCGAACTCGACGAACAAAGGACACAGGGTTTATACTGGTTCGGGCCACCGATGTAATACCCTACTCTAGTGTGGTGTGGTGGATTGCCTCTTGGGCTGAGGATGAACAAGTACAAGGGAAGAACAACCTCTTGAGGAGAGGTGTTCTTGGGCTCGATGAGCTTTTTTGGTTGAGGATGGAATGGATCCGATCCCAGATTAGTTCAGTTCCTACTGTGGTGGCTAGTCCTATTTATAGAGGCCCTGGTCCTCTTCCCAAATGTAGGCGGGAAGGGATCCAACAACGTCCAAATTTGAAGGGATACAACTAGTACAAGTTATCCCGACAAAAGGTGGTCTTCGCCTGCCAAAGGCTCTTGTGGTGACGTCGTCCTAGGCTCCATGGTGACCTCCGTCCTGCCGTCCTGCTGGTCTTGGTCTTGTAGCACCAATATAGAAACCTTTGTCTGATGCCTCAGGACACCTCGCCTGCGCCTGCCCCTTTAGCACCAAAGAGGAAACGAGTACACTGCATGCATTGGCGCCCACCTGGCCTTGGTCGTCATGGCTTGCGTCACAGGAACCTCGCGAGGTGCCCCTCGCCTTGATCTCTCTGCCCCTCGCGAGCCAGCCTAGTGAGGCCGCCCCCAAGGAGGTCTTGTGTCGTCCGCCTCGTGAGGCTTGGCCCCTCGCGAGGGTCTTGAGTGTTTGGTGTTGAAGATGGTCCGTACAGGGCCGCTAGAGGAGCCACGCCGTGGGCCGCAGGTAGGCAAGTTTGGGGACCCCCGTTCCCAGGACGCCGGCAGTAGCCCCCGGGCCCAAGGCACGCTCGGACTTGGCTTCGAGGCGAAGCCAAGGGGCAAGTGCTGAGCGTCACGGGCCCCCACAACGAGCGACCTCAGTTGACGCGTGGTTACTGATGGGACATGGGCGTCTCCGCTTCCCCACGCTGCCTCGGCATCTACCCGTCTTGACGAGTCCCTGATGCATGCAGAGAAAACCATCATTACCTATGATCATGGGGGTCGCCGGTTGGCCTTCTCCTGCTATAAATGAGGAGGGGCGGAGCCCCCGTCGCCCATCTCTTCCTTCTCTGCTCACTTCTTCTCCCTCGCTTCATCGCTCGCAACGACACCCATAGCGTCGATTTGGAGGTTCTCAGCCGCAGAGAAGGGAAAAGGCCCCTGTGACGAGCCAGGGCCGCTTCCGCCGAAGAAGAGGCTGGCCCGCCGCCGCGACGTAGTCATGAGGCCGGAGGTGTCGAGGCCTTGGTGTGAGCTGCCTCCCCCGGGGTATCCGCTGCCCTTGTATGCCCAGGCCGGGGGCTCCGGAGGCAGAGGCGGCGACCAGCACCGTTGCTACCTCTTGAGCATTGTGTTGGTTTTCCCTTGAAGAGGAAAGGGTGATGCAGCAAAGTAGCGTAAGTATTTCCCTCAGTTTTTGAGAACCAAGGTATCAATTCAGTAGGAGACTACACGCAAGTCCCTCGTACCTACACAAACAAATAAGAACCTTGCAACCAACGCGATAAAGGGGTTGTCAATCCCTTCACGGTGACTTACGAGAGTGAGATCTGATAGAGATAATAATAACAAGATAAATATTTTGGTATTTTTATAATATAGATAGGAAAATAAAGATTGCAAAATAAAATAGATTGGAAACTTATATGATAAAAGATAGACCCGGGGGCCATACGCTTCACTAGTGGCTTCTCTCAAGATAGCATAAGTATTACGGTGGGTGAACAAATTACTGTCGAGCAATTGATAGAAAAGTGCATAATTATGAGAATATCTAGGCATGATCATGTATATAGACATCACGTCCGCGACAAGTAGACCGAAATGATTCTGCATCTACTACTATTACTCCACACATCGACCGCTATCCAGCATGCATCTAGAGTATTAAGTTCCTAAGAACAGAGTAACGTATTAGGCAAGATGACATGATGTAGAGGGATGAACTCAAGCAATATGATATAAACCCCGTCTTTTTATCCTCGATGGCAACAATACAATACGTGCCTTGCTTCCCCTGCTGTCACTGGGAAAGGACACCGCAAGATTGATCCCAAAGCTAAGCACTTCTCCCATTGCAAGAAAGATCAATCTAGTAGGCCAAACCAAACTGATAATTCAAAGAGACTTGCAAAGATAACCAAACATACATAAAAGATTTTAGAGAAGAATCAAATATTGTTCATAGATAAACTTGATCATAAACCCACAATTCATCGGATCTCGACAAACACACCACAAAAAGAGTTACATCAAATAGATCTCCAAGAAGATCGAGGAGAACATTGTATTGAGATCCAAAGAGAGAGAAGAAGCCATCTAGCTAATAATTATGGACCCAAAGGTCTATGGTAAACTACTCACACATCATCGGAGAGGCTATGGTGTTGATGTAGAAGCCCTCCGTGATCGATTCCCCCTCCGGCGGAGCTCCGGAAAAGGCCCCAAGATGGGATCTCTTGGGTACAAAAGGTTGCGGCGGTGGAAATAGGGTTTCGTGGTGCTCCTGGATGTTTTCGGGGTGTATGGATATATATAGGAGGAAGAAGTAGGTCGGTGGAGCTGCAAGGGGCCCACGAGGGTGGGGGCGCGCCCAGGGGGTAGGCGCGCCTCCGTGCCTCATGGCCGCCTCGTTTCTTTCCTGACGTATACTCCTAGTCCCCTGGATCATGTTTGTTCCAAAAATAACTCTCCTGGAGGTTTCATTCTATTTGATATTCCTTTTCTGCGAAACACTGAAATAGGCAAAAAAAACAGCAATTTGTACTGGGCCTTGGGTTAGTAGGTTAGTCCCAAAAATAATATAAAAGTGTATAAATAAGCCCATTAACATCAAAAACAGATAATATAATAGCATGGGACAATCAAAAATTATAGATACGTTGGAGACATATCAAGCATCCCCAAGCTTAATTCTTGCTCGTCCTCGAGTAGGTAAATGATAAAAACAGAATTTGTGATGTGGAATGCTACCTAGCATAATTCTCAATGTAATTTTCTTCATTGTGGAATGAATGTTCAGATCTGAAATATTCAAGACAAAAATTTAATATTGACATAAAAATAATAATACTTCAAGCATACTAACTAAGCAAGCATGTCTTCTCAAACTAACATGGCAAAAGAAAGTTCATACCTACAAAATCATATTGTTTGGTCATGCTCCATTTTCGTCACACAAGAATGCTCTCATCATGCACAACCCCGATGACAAGCCAAGCAATTGTTTCATACTTTAGTAAACTCAAACTTTTTTCAACTTTCACGCAATACATGAGTGTGAGCCATGGATATAGAACTATGGGTGGAATAGAATATAATGATGGGGGTTATGTGAAGAATACAAAAAAGGAGAAAGTCTCACATCGACGCGCCTAATCAACGGGCTAGGGAGATGCCCATCAATCGATGTCAATGCAAAGAGTAGGATTGCCATGCAACGGATACACTAGAGCTATAAATGTATGAAAGCTCAACAAAAGAAACTAAGTGGGCGTGCATCCAACTTGCTTGCTCATGAAGACCTAGGGCATTTGAGGAAGCCCATTGTTAGAATATACAAGCCAAGTTCTATAATGAAAAATTCCCAGTAGTATATGAAAGTGACAAAACAAGAGACTCTATATCATAAAGATCATGGTGCTACTTTGAAGCACAAGTGTGGAAAAAGAGGATAGTAGCATTGTCCCTTTTTATTTCTTCCTTTTTTGGGGGGGCTCTTTTTTAATTTTTTTATTTGGCCTTTCTCTTTTTTTATTTGGGACAATGCTCTATTAATGATGATCATCACACTTCTATTTATTTACAACTCAATGATTACAACTCGATACTAGAACAAAATATGACTCTATATGAATGCCTCCGACGGTGTACCGGGAAGGGCAATGAATCAAGAGTGGCATGTATGATAAATTATGCATGGTGGCTTTGCCACAAATACGATGTCAGCTACATAATCATGCAAGGAAATATGACAATGATGAAGAGTGTCATGAATGAAACGGTGGAAAGTTGCATGGCAATATATCTCGGAATGGCTATGGAAATGCCACAATAGGTAGGTATGGTGGCTGTTTTGAGGAAGATATATGGAGGTTTATGTGTGATAGAGTGTATCATATCACGGGGTTTGGATGCACCGGCGAAGTTTGCACCAACTCTCAAGGTGAGAAAGGGCAATGCACGGTACCGAAGAGGCTAGCAATGATGGAAAGGTGAGAGTGTGTACAATCCATGGACTCAACATTAGTCATAAAGAACTCACATACTTATTGCAAAAATCTACAAGTCATTAAAAACCAAGCATTACGCGCATGCTCCTAGGGGGATAGATTGGTAGGAAAAGACCATCGCTCGTCCCCGACTGCCACTCATAAGGAAGACAATCACATAACACCTCATGTTTCAAATTTGTTACACAACGGTTACCATACGTGCATGCTACGGGACTTGCAATCTTCAACACAAGTATTTCTCAAATTCACAACTACTCAACTAGCACACTCTAATATCACCATCCTCATATCTCCAAACAATTATCAAGTATCAAACTTCTCATAGTATTCAATGCACTTTTTATGATAGTTTTTATTAGACCCATCTTGGATGCCTATCATATTAGGACTAATTTCATAACCAAAGCAAATTACCATGCTGTTCTAAAGGACTCTCAAAATAATATAAGTGAACCATGAGAGATCAATAATTTCTATAAAATAAAACCACCATCATGCTCTAAAAGATATAAGTGAAGCACTAGAGCAAAATTATCTACCTCAAAAGATATAAGTGAAGCACATAGAGTATTCTAATAAATTCCAATTCATGTGTGTCTCTCCCAAAAGGTGTGTACAGCAAGGATGATTGTGGTAAACTAAAAAGCAAAGACTCAAATCATACAAGACGCTCCAATCAAAACACATATCATATGGTGAATAAAAATATAGCCTCAAGTAAAGTTACCGATGGAAGAAGATGAAAGAGGGGATGCCTTCCGGGGCATCCCCAAGCTTAGGCTCTTACCACTCCTTATTCCATAATCCATCAAATCTTTACCCAAAACTTGAAAACTTCACAACACAAAACTCAACAGAAAATCTCATGAGCTCCATTAGTATAAGAAAACAAACCACCACATAAGGTATTGTAATGAACTCATTCTTTATTTATATTGGTGTTAAACCTACTGTATTCCAACTTCTCTATGGTTCATAACCTCCGATACTAGCCATAGATGCATTAAAATAAGCAAATAACACACGAAAAACAGAATCTGTCAAAAACAGAACAGTCTGTAGTAATATGTAGGTTTCGAATACTTCTGTAACCCCACAAATTCTGAAATAAATTGTTGGACGTGAGGAATTTATCTATTAATCATATGCAAAAATAATAAACCTAATCGCCCTCTCCAGTAAAAAATGGCAGCAAATCTCGTGAGCGCTAAAGTTTCTGTTTTTTACAGCAAGATCGCAAAAACTACCCCCAAGTCTTCCCAAAGGTTCTACTTGGCACAAACACTAATTAAAAGCATAAAACCACACCTAAATAGAGGCTAGATGAATTATTTATTACTAAATAGAACCAAAAAGCAAGAAACAAAAATAAAATTGGGTTGCCTCCCAACAAGCGCTATCGTTTAACGCCCCTAGCTAGGCATAAAAGCAAGAATAGATCTAGGTATTACCATGATAATGATAAGGTACATCGCGAAAACTCATCTCATACTCCCTACGTTCAGCAGCAAGCTTTCTTTGTGGCAAGAAAAAGTAATCAAAAGAGCTAGATTTAATGGGACAAAAGTCCCCAAGAACAAGCTCGGGAGGTATTGGTTCCTCCTTTGGCCCCTCATATTGCACAACCAATTCATCATTATAAGCATTCTTTTGGCAAAAAGTCATGAGCCTTTGTTCAAGGGGAAAACCCAACCCATTATTTTGGATGGCAAAATTATCATTAAGTTCAAATACTATCAACAAGAACATCGGTAGGAACCTTCTTTTTCTAAGGTTTTCATTAAAAGCAACATGATCCAAGGATCGAAGTGCATTATGTCTTCTTGATAAAAAGGATTGCTTCTATGGGAGGACGGCCGGCGTCCACCATATAATGCGCAAAAATTTCATTGGCTTCTTTCATTATAAATCTAAACTCATGAGCTAAGAAGATAGTAGTTGCTCGCTTAACAGAAGAGTGCTCAATATTAGAAAATTCTAAAAAAATCCTTTGGATGCAAGGGTGCATATGAATAAATTGTCTTTCAAGTTCAACTATGAGCAAAGATATAGCATCCGCAAAACTACTAGTTCTATGGAGAATAGACCCTCCCATAATAGGTAAAGTACCGGCACAAGTAAAGAAATCTTGAATGACTCATTTTCCAATAATATTACCACTATCAATCCGAAACTTTTTAGTGTGTAAATTAGTAGGTTCTTCAGGAGGATCAACAAAAGCATCAAAGTTTTCCATGTTATTACCACTATCCTTATCAATGATAACCTCCCCAATTTTAGACAGAGTGGCAACAAGAGGCAAACACAAAAAGGCAAACGAAAAAAGAGGACGAATAAAACGGCAAGGGTGAAGTGGGGCAGAGGAAAACGAGAGGCAAATGGCAAATAATGTAATGTGAGGGATAAGAGTTTGTGATGGGTACTTGGTATGTCTTGACTTGTGTGTAGATCTCCCCGGCAACGGCGCCAGAAATCCTTCTTGCTACCTCTTGAGCACTGCGTTGGTTTTCCCTTGAAGAGTAAAGGGTGATGCAGCAAAGTAGCGTAAGTATTTCCCTCGGTTTTTGAGAACCAAGTTATCAATCCAGTAGGATACTACACGCAAGTCCCTCGTACCTACACAAACAAATAAGAACCTCGCAACCAACGCGATAAAGGGGTTGTCAATCCCTTCACGGTCACTTACGAGAGTGAGATCTGATAGAGATAATAATAACAAGATAAATATTTTTGGTATTTTTACAATATAGATAGGAAAATAAAGATTGCAAAATAAAATAGATTGGAAACTTATATGATAAATGATAGACCCGGGGGCCGTAGGTTTCACTAGTGGCGTCTCTCAAGATAGCATAAGTATTACGATGGGTGAACAAATTACTGTCGAGAAATTGATAGAAAAGTGCATAATTATGAGAATATCTAGGCATGATCATGTATATAGGCATCACGTCCGCGAAAAGTAGACCGAAACGATTCTGCATCTACTACTATTACTCCACACATCGACCGCTATCCAGCATGCATCTAGATTATTAAGTTCATAAGAACAGAGTAACGCATTAGGCAAGATGACATGATGTAGAGGGATAAACTCAAGCTATATGATATAAACCCCATCTTTTTATCCTCGGTGGCAACAATACAATACGTGCCTTGCTGCCCTGCTGTCACTGGGAAAAGACACCACAAGATTGAACCCAAAGCTAAGCACTTCTCCCATTGCAAGAAAGATCAATCTAGTAGGCCAAACCAAACTGATAATTCAAAGAGACTTGCAAAGATAACCAATCATACATAAAAGATTTCATAGAAGAATCAAATATTGTTCATAGATAAACTTGATCATGAACCCACAATTCATCGGATCTCGACAAACACACCGCAAAGAGTTACATCAAATAGATCTCCAAGAAGATCGAGGAGAACATTGTATTGAGATCCAAAGAGAGAGAAGAATCCATCTAGCTAATAACTATGGACCCAAAGGTCTATGGTAAACTACTCACACATCATCAGAGAGGCTATGGTGTTGATGTAGAAGCCCTCCGTGATCGATTCCCCCTCCGGTGGAGCTCCGGAAAAGGCCCCAAGACGGGATCTCTTGGCTTCAGAAGGTTGCAGCGGTGGAAATAGGGTTTTGTGGTGCTCCTGGATGTTTTCGGGGTGTATGGATATATATAGGAGGAAGAAGTAGGTCGGTGGAGCTGCGAGGGGCCCACGAGGGTGGGGGCGCGCCCAGGGGGCAGGTGCGCCTCCCTGCCTCGTGGCCTCCTCGTTTCTTTCTTGACGTATACTCCAAGTCCCCTAGATCACGTTTGTTCCAAAAATAACTCTCCCGAAGGTTTCATTCCGTTTGGATTCCGTTTGATATTCTTTTTCTGCGAAACACTGAAATAGGCAAAAAAACAGCAATTTGCATTGGGCCTTGGGTTAAAAGTGTATAAATAAGCCCATTAACATCCAAAACAGATAATATAATAGCATGGAACAATCAAAAAATTATAGATACATTGGAGACGTATCAGCCGTCCACGTCGCGGCCGCGGTCGCCACGCTGTGGTGGTGTGCGCCGTCGCCCCAGGAACCCATGCCGAGGGCTCCTCGCGCGAACTCGTGATGTGGGCGGCGATGCCTCCGCGCACTTGGATTCGCTTCCCGCGGTTCTTCTCCGCCGAAGTTCCGCCGAGGGTTCCCCTCACATTATGGCTGCAACATGCCGAGTGTGATGCCCTAACGACAGGGGCGGAGGTCGAGGTCGTCTCCCCGGGCAAGATCTTCATGACCCACGGCTGGGGTGAGGTCGCCGAGTTTGCCGCACGGAGGGCGCCCTCGCCGTCCACTTCTAATACGACGGCGCCTCCACGATGCTCTTCAAGGTCTTCGACGAGGAAGGCCGTCGCCTGGAGTGCTGCCCTGGAGGGAGTCGTCGGGACGGCGTAGCAGCAGGGGCCAGGCCTGCCGCTGGCCTCGCCGGTGGTTCCTCCAACAGCAGCGGTGACGCTTGGGGGTCCAGCGATTCTCCCGAGCCCTATGAGACTCCGGAGACGAGCGACGGCAGCTTCGTGCCCCCGAGCTCTCATCGTGCCCGGAGCTCGGCCGCAGCGTCCGGTCGTCGTTGTCGCTGATCTGGATGGGGTTGGCGCCGGCCTCCCGTGGCCCACTGTTGATGATGACGCCAGCGGCTTGGCGCGTGTAGATAGGGCTCCTAGAAACCTTCTTCTTTTTTCTTTGCGAGGAATCGAGACGAACCCCGTGGGGGCGTGTAAAGGGTTTGTAATGCCTTTTGTTGATATCATCCTTATTATGAAGATTTACGAATACATGTCCTGCTTCGGCTCGGTCTCCCCTTTCCAACTTCGCGGTAGCTTGGTGCTCTACGCCGACAGGTGCTGGTCCCCAGGCAGGCTGCAGTCGTCGCTGGTATGCCAGGTCGCGATGTCGTGGTCAAGGTCAGGAGGTGAGCAGCCCGAGGTCTAGTAAGAGCTCCTGAGGCGCAATGCTCAAGAGGTCCCCTTTAGCGTGCAAGCAGCTACCTAAAGGTAGGAAAGGGAGGCGGCGGCGCCATAACAAGGTTGCAACAGGTGGGAATCTTATGCCGTAGCGCTTGGCCGACCCGGGTGTGAAACTTATCTTGGCAGTCCAGAGTTGATTCCTTGTGCAGCACCAGACTCGTGCGTCGACAGCCATAACGTATCCAGGTTAGGCCCGTGCGAGCCTCCCCTCTTTCCCACGCTCTTCCGTGTGCTCTACGTCCTCGGGTCCCAACTCTGGAGCGAGCTCAACCGCCGCTGGTATGCCAGGTCGCGATGCCATGGTCAAGGCCAGGGGGTGAGGACTGGAGAGTCAGTAAGAGCTCCTGAGTCGCGATGCTCAGGAAACCCCCCCCCTTAACGCGCAAGCGAATTGCATGGGAAAAGAGGGAGCCCGCGGTACCGCCTGCTGGTGCCCTCGGGAGGTTCCTGCAGGTTAGCGCGAAGAGGGGTACAAATTGCAACCAAGCTTGCCGGCCTGCCACTGGCCTTCCACGAGAAGATGAAGGCACTAAGGGCCTGGTGAGGTGACGTGCGCGGGCGTGCCGCGAGCCAGAGCTCAACCGCTCAGATTTGTCAGCATTGCAGGGACGGACCCGAGCACAAGCGTCGTGCCAACATGAGTAGCCCCCGTGCGGGATGAGCAAGGGGACGATCGGCGACGCGGGCGGCCGCAGCGAGTGACAATCAAGCAAGTGATGACTATAAATAACTCATGCATGGGAACCAGCTAGCTTAGATAAATGCGAGAATAACACATGCCACTGGGACGGACCCGTGCGGCCTGGGATGATGCAGCCCGAGGGGCACCCCCAGTTTAGTAAGCTAAAGATACAGGAAGATACATGCCGCAGGGGCAAGCCCATGCAACCTGGGAATGATGCAGCCTGAGGGGCGCTCCCAGCTGAACAAACCAGAAAATGTCACCTGGTTCCGTTGTCGAAGGAGTGTTGGAGTAGCTGATTATGCGCGCTAGAGGGTCGCTCCTCACGAGCCGCCAGAACCCTGAGCCCAGGCTCTGGGGGCTCGGGTGGTTCCTTGAGGACAATCGCCATCTCCGCCCGGACTGCGTGATGTCTGGCCTCCTGAGCCGCCAAGATGCTCCAGAGATGACGCTGGCAGGCAACAACCGTGTTCGGCAAGACAAATGGCATGCAAACATAGCTGTGAGGTGGACCCTCGCACCATCCAACGCGCGAAGGCTAGAAGCGCTCCTGAGATGCGGCCCTGTTGAGCCCTGGAATGTCGATGCAGACGCGCAGCCCGCCATCCTCGCCAGGATGGGGAGCTGTGTCGGGTGGTGGGCGGCGGTCGCCGTGCATGGTCCTTGCTTCTTGAAGCTCCTAGATAGCCTTGATGATGAACTCCTGAGCACCAGGCGCTTCTCGCTCAGCGCTCTCTTGAGGGAAGCGTGCAGCGAAGCACGCCTCCACGTGGTGCCCGGGCGCCTCCCTCGTGATGTTGCCTAGGTCTGAGGCCCTCCAGAAGAGAGCCCCCGAGCCTCGCCCGAGGAGGGCGCTGGGCGCGCCTTCCTATGCGAGGGAGGGAGGCGTCCCAGGTGTGGGCGCCGATCCTGAGGCGGCGCCGCTGAAGATGCCGCGCTCCTGAGGCCCTGTGCGGAGTAGTTGCTTCTTCTTCTTGGGGACGGCCTCAGGAGGGTACTGGACGCCCTCGCTGTCGGGGTCTTCGATTGCTGCGGCTTGGAAGGTGCGCTCCAGGGAGCACACCGCATCTCTTTCTTCGCAGGGGGCTGTGATAATTCCGCCGCTTCCTGGCATCTTGAGGACGTTGTAGCCATGGTGGGTCACTGCCATAAACTTGGCTAATGTTGGGTACCCAAGGATGGCATTGTATGGCAGGCGGATGTGAGCGACGTCGAAGTCGATGAGCTTGGTGCGGTAGTTGTCGCGTTTGCCGAAGGTGACAGGGAGGCGGACCTGCCCTATAGGGGTGGTGGAGTCGTCAGTCACTCCTGAGAAAAGCTTGGTAGGTTTTAGCTGATCGTAGGACACTTGAAGGCTGTCGAACGTCTCGACGGACAGGACACTGAGCCCCGCGCCGCCATCGATGAGGGTCTTGGTGACTTGGACATTGTTGATGACAGGTGAACAGAGCATCGGGAGGACGCCGGCGGTCGCCGCGCATTTGAGCTGGTCCGCCGAGCTGAAGGGGATGGCGTACTTGGACCACCTGAGCGGGTGCGTGGCCTCGAGCCTGGGGAGGGCCGCGTTCACCTCACGAGCAAACTGCTTGAAGATGCGCTGGGAAGCCGGGGCCTGAGCACCGCCCAAGATGCAGGCGATAGCGCGCGGCTCCTAGAAGCCCCCAGCCCCCTCGTCATGATGATGGTCGTCATTCCTTCTTGATGCTGGCGGCAGTGGAGGGAGGCCAGGATTGCCCTGAGGATGGTCCTCGCGAGGCTGGTCGCGTCAGGCGCCCTCACGAGGCTGCTCCTGCCAGTGGTCCTCACGAGGCCGGTCGCGCCACTCCTGGCGGGGGCCGCGGTCGCCCCAGTGTCCTCCACTTCGTCGTCCTCCTCGGCCATAGTCCCGGTCATTGCGCTCGGGGCGTCGACCGAAGCGTCCATCTCGGATGGCCCTGAGCACTTGACAATCGTTGGTGTTGTGGTTGTGTACGTTGTGGAAGGCGCAGAACGGACGGCTGCTTTTGGATGACTCGGGATGGTCCCGGTCGCGCTTCGTGTCCGGCTCTGCCGCGAGCACGGCTACTCCCTTGTGCTTTACGTCCATGACCTTGGCTTTCTTCTCTTTTGGGTCGGCAGCAGGGAGCTCGAGGAGGGAGAGACGCCCTTCCTCAGCTCTTGCGCACTTGGCCACCATGTTGAACATCTCCAGAGCCATGCACAACTCCTCGTGGATGGTGAGCTCCTCCTTCATCTTGACGTCACGGACGCCATCGGAAAAATCTGAGATGATGGCCTCGTCCGTCACGGGGATCTTGAGGCGAACACTGTTAAAGCGCTGGATGTACTTTTGCAGGGTCTCTCCCGGCTGTTGCTTGATGCGGCGCAGGTCACCCGCGGCCGGAGGGCGGTCGCGAGTGCCTTGGAAGTTGGCGATGAAGCGGTCGCGCATCTCACCCCAAGAGGGCATTGATCTCGCGGGCAGGTTCAGGAGCCACGGGCGAGCGCCATCCTTGAGAGCCATGGGAAACCAGTTCGCCATGACTTTTTCATCGCCGTTGGCCACCTCGATGCTCAGCTCATAGAGCTGCAGGAACTCCGCGGGGTCGGGGGTGTCGTCGTAGCGCGGAGGCAGATCCGGCTTGAACTTGCTTGGCCAAACGACGGTGCACAGCTCGGGAGTGAAGGCTCGGTAGCCTGTTGTGGTCACCGGATCCCGTCGTGGTGGAGGAGCCTGGTCTTGGTACCCACGCACCGCCACTTCAGGCGGTGCGCGGTCTTGACGTGGTGGTGCAGGGAGTGCATGAGCATTTTCCTGCGGTCGGGGAACTTCTTGGCAGCTTCGTTGTTCATGCGTGGGCACGCGGCATGGCGGATCGCGCTGCGGGACCGCGCTTCTCGGGGAGAGGACGTCTTCTTGGTACGGAGGAGGCGGGGGTGCTCCATGTGCCACGCGTCTCGGACCGAGGGCGCCATCTTGATACAGGGGCGGCGGAGGTGCCCCGTGAGCTACGTCTCCCGTGGCCGGAGGCGGGCGAGGCAGCGAGAGGGATGGTGCAGGAGAGCCCCTAGCGGCGCTGACGAGCTCGGCGATGCGGTCCAGCCAGTCCTCGTAAAGGTCGTCGACCGGGCGGTAACGCAGGAGCTCGCGCACCATGAGCAATGCGGCCTGCGCATCGGTGGGCGCTCAACAAGCGTGAGACGATGAGCCGGCCGGAGTCAGCGACGCGGTGGCGGTGCAGCCGTCCCGCCACACGGAGGGGTGCAGTGATTATGCTTGCTGCTCGTTTGTTGTCGGGCCGATAGCGGCGTTGGCAACATGTGATGGAGAACGGCGGGGAGGTCTGCCAACAGGCGACGCGAGCGGCCAGGGCGGCACGGCTCTCGACGAGCGTCTGACATGGACGTGGTGGAGTCATGAAACATGGATCGACGGAAGGAAAGCTTCAGCGCACCCCTACCTGGCGCGCCAAATGTTGGATTTCAGGTTTCGGCAAAACCCTCTAGGTTGGGTGCGCACAAAGATCTCTCCCTTCCCTAGCTCATCCACTCCCCACGATCCCAAGGCTCGGCACATCGAACTCGACGAACAAAGGACACAGGGTTTATACTGGTTCGGGCCATCGGTGTGGTGTAATATCCTACTCCAATGTGGTGCGGTGGATTGCCTCTTGGGCTGAGGATGAACAAGTCCAAGGGAAGAACAGCCTCCTGAGAAGAGGTGGTCTTGGGCTCGATGAGCTTGTGTGGTTGAGGATGGAATGGATCCGATCCCAGATCAGTTCAGTTCCTACTGTGGTGGCTAGTCCTATTTATAGAGGCTCTGATCCTCTTCCCAAATGTAGGTGGGAAGGGATCCAACAACTGCCAAATTTGAAGGGTGACAACTAGTACAAGTTATCCTGATAAAAGGTAGTCTTCGCCTGCCAAAGGCTCTGATGGTGACGCCGTCCTGGGCTCCACGGTGACCTCCGTCCTGCCGCCCTGCTGGTCTTGGTCTTGTAGCACCAATATGGAAACCTTTGCCTGATGCTTTGGGACTCCTCTCCTACGCCTGCCCCTTTAGGACCAATGAGGAAACAAGGACACTGCGCGCGCTGGCGCCCGCCTGGTGCCCGCCTGGCCTTGGTCGTCATGGCTTGCGTCACAGGAACCTCGCGAGGTGCCCCTCGCCTTGATCTCTCTGCCCCTCGTGAGCCAGCCTAGTGAGGCCGCCCCCAAGGAGGTCTAGTGTCGTCCGCCTCGCGAGGCTTGGCCCCTCGCGAGGGTCTTGAGTGTTTGCTGGTGAAGATGGGCCGTACACGGCCGTACAGGGCCGCTAGAGGAGCCACGCCATGGGCCGCAGGCAGGCAACTCTGAGGACCCTCGTTCTCAGGACGCCGACAATCTGGCCCATCCCGAAGCCCCAGACATCTAGCACCTGCGCATGCCTAACCGGGCCAGAGGCCCATGTGCCCCTCTCCTCCCCCCTACCTCGTGGACTACTATATAAGGACCCATACCTCCTCCTAGTTAGGGTTAGCAAAGGTTAGAGCTCATTCAGATCGAGCTTTGCTCATCCACTTACCACTCCCATGGAGTTCAAGACCTTCGTGTGAGAAGATCCCCTAAGTGGATTCAAGACCCCTTAATGGGAAGATCCCCCTAGGATTCAAAACCTCTCTCATTCAAGGATTAGGATGAACTAGTTACCCTTTGTATCCTCTTGTGTTGGCTTTAGATCTTTGTATCTCCTTATATGTATGTGGATTTAGCCTGTGTGATTGGATCTTGTCTATTTGAGAGTTCTTCTTGTGTTCCTCTTTAATTTGCTCTCTTTTCCCCCCTCCAAGTGTGAAAAGATCGACCATTAGAGTTCCATCCTACATCATTAAAGTTCGCCATTGTGCAACGCACGTACTTTGTTTGTGTCCAACGACCAGGCCAAGACGCTTCGGAACCCCACTTTGATTAATAAAACTTTCCTCTCCTCTTATATACGCAATATCCAGACTGTAATCTCAGTTTCTTGCTTGTTCTTCATTTCCCTGCAGGAAATAGACCCTCACAGTCAAGTTGATCGTGTTCCCGCATGGTCAACAACCTCTCGGAGTTGGTTTAGCGACTACTAAGGCACGACCTCTTCACGCATTCGTAGTCGGATTTTCAAAGTCGAGTTCCACCAAAACGATAGCTACCATCTCATCGAAAGATAGGACACCTTTGCCTCTATCACCTATGATTACACGAGTGAAATTCGAGTGAACCTTTGGTTATTGTGTGATATTCCCTTTGCTTCGCGATACTTTACAAAACCCGGGATGCATCGGTATCGTCATGAGTCATACATGCTCACCATGCCGTTGATCTCGGTGCCGATTTTGTTCTTCTTTCTCGCTGAAGTATTCCGGCATCCCCGTGACATAGTCACCTATGTAGCCGTCACACCAAGAGGGCCCTAAGAATATCTCTCCGTCGTCGGAGGAGCAAATCTCACTCTCGAGCTATCCGGTCCCTTGTGAAACTTTCCAATGAACCCGTAAGTTGTCGTTATGATCACCTAGTTACGGATGACGTTTGAGCAACCCCAAAGTCCACCATACCGTAGGAAGTGACTACGATACTCTCATGGTCTGAGGAACTAAAACACAAGCTAACACTCCGCGTTATAACAATTGATTTCAGACGATATTATCACAAAGTATAACAAACAAGATTTGATCGATTCAATATGATCTTTCTTCTAACGTCATACTCTCAATGTTATTTCAGGACTATCATTACACTTAACGATATCCTAAGATCCAGAAAACATGATCACCAACAGGTGACTTTGAAGTTGAAGCTTGCCCGCAGAACGATGTAACCATGCTGCTCTCGGATTGGGGAAGCGAAAGCAGTTATCGAGTCAAGTCAGGAAAGCAGTCGAGCTTGTCCGCTCATAGATCGGTTCATAGCTCAGGCTCTGGTTTCTAGCAGATGTAGCCGGTCTTAGAGGCAAGACTGGAAACCTATATTATACTTTTTAACATTTCACACATGCATATGAGTTTTCCACTAAATTGCATATTCCAAAATTATATCAGTTATAGCATGAAATATAAACTCTTAATTGTAAAAATAGAAATATAATAATACAATATTATTGCCTCTAGGAAATACTTTCAACACCAACAGTGTACTACTAGTCTAATGGGATGCATTGTATCAGTAATCTGATTCCTATTGCTCCCCTTATACAACGGAAGAAATGCCGTCGTTAAGTGGTGATTTTGAAGGGATTAGACGGTCTTTAATTATGCAGAGCCTAATTCTGGCTATTCTCTTTCCTCCACCTCGATAAAGATCCTACCTGATGTACGTCGCAGACGGCTGAGTAGATACCAATGTATCAGACCCAAAAAATTCCGGAGGAAAAATAGCCATTGTATCAGACCCAAAAAATTCGGAGGAAAAATAGCGATCGAAACTCTCCAAGTGAAAAAATGTTCAAAAAAGCAGGAGGAAAATCTACGATCATAGTGTGACCGACACGTTTAGATCTATTGCGAAACTCCTGTCGTTCGGAAGTTAGAATTCTCGTTCAGAATATGTCGAAATACAAGTAAAAGTAAAACAACAAACAAAAAACAAATGCAAAAATGTGAAGAAAAAATGCTTTGAAGGTATGTGGTCCGCTGGGCCAGCTCAATCTGGCAACTGCCCAAAGCAAGGCGTCATAGTCTCACGTCAAGCGAGGCATAGTGGGGAGCAACTAGTTCGCAACGATCAGCGGCATTTGGCGCGCTTTCAGTCATTCGCCACGTGTCGCACTCTGGACGCTTCCTTTGGATTTTGTTTTTATTTTATTTTTCCGCACACGTTTTCGGTTTTTTAAACGGTTTTTTCCGACGTTTTGGTTTTTCCCCGGTCTTCCTTAGCTTTTCGATCAAAAAAAATTTGAAAAAAAAATTTACGCGAAAAAAACGCATTTCCTTTTTTTTTCTTTCGCGAAAGTAACGGTTTTTTCCGCGAGAGTCATGACTGTGCCTTTCGGAAACGGGAATAAACGCGTTTTTTGTTTTTTTTTCTTTCGCGAGAGTCACGGTTTTGCTTTCGCGCGAATTACGGCCGTGCCTCTCGGAAAAGGGAAAAACAAAACACGTTTTTCTGTTTTTTTTTCTTTCACGAGAGTCACGGTTTTGCTTCCACGAGAGGCATGGTTGTGCTTTCGCGAGAGTCACGGTCGTGCCTCTCAGAAAGGGAAAAAAATACGTGTTTTTTGTTTTTTTCTTTCGCGAGAGTCATGGTTTTGCTTCCGCGAGAGTCACAGCCGTGCCTCTCAGAAACGAAAAAAAACGTGTTTTCTGTTTTTCTTTCCTTCCACGAGAGTCACGGTTTTGCTTCCACGAAAGGCACGAGCGTGATTTTCGCGAGAGGCACGGGCGTGCCTCTTTTGGAAAGGGAAAAAAAACCATGCTCCCGGTTTCGATTTTTTTGTCCGTTTTTTTAAAAGTTCGTCAAAACCTATTAACATGGGATCTAGTTTTGAAGATCTCAACGCGAGGAATCCAATAGTGAAAACGGTTCGAGGTTTGGACACACGGTTTAAAAGATAAAACGTTTTGAATAAACGGATCTATGAAAAAAGGAAAAACTTCCAGGTTGCGACAAGTGACATGCTGCATTTAAGTCACTTGTCACGACCTGGAAAAGTGGAGTATTCTTTGCAACGAGTACTTCTTAATTAGTGATTTCGGACATAATGGAGGCTCCCTATTTGGCACTTCAGCGCCAGTTTTTTTTTTTTTTGGAGACGATCACTTCAGTGCTATTTTTTTTTGAGACAATCACTTCAGCGCCAGTTAATATACACTTTGCAAACAGGCGCGCACACACCATCTCCCGCAGAGCCGGCCCATCTCCCTCTTTTTTCTGTTTTCTTGAAACGCAAAAATTGGGCGCCCACGATGATTCGAACAGGCGAACTCCAGCGCCTGTAACCACCACGCCACCTTGCCTCGTATATAACTAACCTCCTTTTCCTTCTTATCTTCTTTCTTCTCACCTTTTCCCTTTTCCTATCTTCTGTTTTTCTTTTTTCCTTTTTTGTTCTTCCTGATTTTACTTTTCTTTTCAAATTCATGAACATTTTCTTCAAATCGATGATTTTTTTCTCCAAATTGGTGATTATTTTATTCAATTCACCAGCTTTTTCAAATTTGATGAATTTTTTTTCAAATTTGCTGAATTTTTTCAAAATCCATGAACATTTTTATTTTGATAATTTTTCTAAAATCCATGAAGTTTTTCCAAAATTTGATTAACTGTTATCAAAATCAATGATTTTTTTCAAAATCGATGAACTTTTTTCAAGTTCAATGAATTTTTAGAAATTCATTGAAGCTTTTCCAAATTAGATGAACTTTCTTTCAAATTCCTGAGCCTTATGTCAGAATCCATGAACATTTTTGAATTCACGATTTTTTTGTGAATTTTTGAGAGAAAAAAACGTGATTCCTTTTTATGGTACATGAATTTTCGAAATTAAACTACTTAGCGAAAAGGAAAAGGAGCACAACAATCATTTTTCTTTTAGCGACAGACAATGACCGAAATCGGTAATTGAGGAGCACTATTTGCAAAGGTCACTTCCACCTTCTCAGGTTGCGACATGTGGCGCACTTGGAGTTTTTTGTTTTTCGTAGATCCGTATATTTAAAATGGTTTATATTTTAAACAGTGTGTCCAAATCTCGAACCATTTTCACCGGTGGATTCCGCGCGTCAAGATCTTCAAAACTAGATCCCATGTTGATAGGTTTTGATGAACTTTTTTCACGAAAAAATATGAACGAAATAGGCACGACTGTACCTCCGGCGGAAGCAAATTCGTGCTTCCACTAAAAATAAATCATGCCTCTCGCAGAAGAAAAAAATACATTTAATTTCAAGAGGCATGACCGTGTTATGATAGGCACGACCGTGCCTCTCACGAAAGCAAATCTGTTCCATGTATTTTCACGCAAAAAATTAAAAAAATCCAAAAGCTAAGAAAAACCAGAAAACAAAAAAAACAAGAAAATAATAATCTAAAAGCCAAAAACACGTGCAAAAAAAACAGTGAGAGCGCCCAGAGCGCGACAAGACGGCGGTGGCGCGCTCTCAGCCCATCCTAAATGGCCCTTGGAAGGCTCCCGAACGATCGATCTCTTTTTTATAACAAACGACCGATCCATATGAGCATAGCGAGGCGACCGAGCGGTGGCCTGTTTTGGGCCGGCCCAGTCGCGTGTTGAGCGCTGATTAGCTGGCGCACGGCGCCAAAGGCGCTGACTAGTCGCACCCAAGACGCAGGTCTCCTGCCCGCCTAAGGAAGCGCTAATTTGGGCTTAGACGTGGCCCATAGCGATGAAGTAGTAAGACGGACTCAGTACAGAGATCGGGGGATTCTCGAAAAAAAAAAGTACGGAGATTGGGAACACCTAAAAAACGAATGAGATCGAAACGGATGAAAAGAGATCGTGATCCCCTGCACCACACCATCAGCATAGACAGACAGCATGTGTCTAATGCCCCAACGGCCAAGCGAGCCAAGTAGCTGCACATCCGCATCTTATCTGAATGTTCTTTACGGAAACAAACATAACCTCGCAACATTTCGGCAGTTGCTGTTGTTAGAGAAAATAAAGAAGGCTTGGTGAAATAGTTGTTTATTGTTTGAGCCTCGTGGGTATATATACATGAGTACATAATTATCTTGGACTATAAGGCAAGGTGAAATAAATCCTACGTTATACTCCCTTCGTCCGGAAAAGTTTGTCCCAAGCTTGTTTCTCAAATGGATGTATCTAGCACTAACTTGCTGCTACATAGATCCATTTGAGGGACAAGTTTTTTTGGACGGAGGGAGTATTATGTTTCCTAAATAAACATTATAGTCAACATCCACTGCAGTCACAATGGTAGTGATGCAGAAGGTGAGACTGAAGACATCCCTCCCCCCCCCCCCCCCCCCCGCGAGCGTCATAACGGCTGATGCATCGCAAAAGTCGTGGTTGGAGTAGAAACCGACGAGGTTGCTCAAGCAAGACGGTAACCCTTTGTGCTGTTTGTCAAGGTAGCCGAGAACGTAGGGTGATGTAGTCGTGGTCGAGGTAGCCGTGCGAAATATGTCGTGGTTGATGTTGAGTCAGGGTTGCCGGTGTCGGGAAAATCCCCGTGAAGCTGCGGGCGCAAGGAGGCACCGAGTTAGCCATGGGCGCAGTGGTGGCGAAGTAGTGATGCGCCGGGAAGAAGACGTGTTGACGAGGCGTCGCACCGGGTTTGCTAAGCCTCGGGGACACATCGTGGACGAAGGCACACATCGGTGTTGCCAGCACTAAGCATGCGTAGACAGACGAAGACAAAGTTGACGAATCGCCGCACCAGGCTTGCCAGGCCCAGGAACACGCCGTGGACGAAGGCACTCATCGGTGTTGCCAGCACCGGGCATGCGTAGACGAGGGACTTGCACGAGCTGAACGCCATGTAGAGCAGTCAGAGGAGCCAGCGGAGAAGGAGACTCGACGATGGTTGTGGCCAATCGGCGTGGGGCTGATGTCACCAACGGTGGTCAGAATAGACAAAGTGATCGGGGAAGATGACGGCGACACTGGCGACGAGCTGGTGCTGGACGAAGATGAAGGGGCTGGACGGGTGGTGGCGGCTACGGGGGTAGCGGCGGCGGTCGAAGAAGAGCGGCGGCGGCAGCCTGACGACGTCGGCTAGGTAAGTAGCGCGGCGGCGGTACTCAAAGTAGGTGAAGAACCTGATAGCATGACAAAGACTGGCGTGGACGATGGCGTTCCCGCACCAAGGAAGGCGGTGTGGCTCATACTACGGGAAGTCTACGCGCGGGTATGGCGGTGTGGACCACAGGTGGCGGCGCTATGACCCAAAGGGGCAACGCAACTGCAGCATGCGGGTCGGAGCGACAGCGAGAAGACCTCGGGGGCGGCGGCTGGGACAGTGGGCCGCGGCGCTACGGCCCAAAGGAGCGGTGCAGCGGCGGCAGGCAGGTCGATGCAGCCGCGGGGAGAGCCACAGGCGGCAGGGGCCACGTGCTAGGCTCGCTACGACCCGATGAGGCGACATAGTGGCAGCGCGAGGGTTGGTGCAACCACGGAGACAACCTGGAACAAACGTCACCGAGGCAGTGATAGACCGCGGGCCATGGCACTACAGCCCAAAGAAGTGATGCAGCGACAGCGCGCGGGTCAATGTAGTCGCGGGAAGAACCACGGGGCGGCGGCGCTGCGGTCTGATGGGACGACGCAGCGGCAACCCGATACTTGATCGATGGAGGGGTACGCTGAACTCGGGACAATCTTCACAGGACCTGCAAAGACGCGCGCAACCGACGGGTCCTATCGATCGCACGGCGTGGGCGGGACGGATCACGGCACGACTGTGTGATCAATCTGATCGCACATGAAGTCGTGGACGTCACCCGGTGGAGACGGGGTGATGGTGGAGTCCGAGCTGAAGCCGGTGACAGCGACCGATGTATGATGACGTCTGGACAACCGCGTCAGCGCTGGCGCCCGAGCGACCAACGCCGTGTGGAGGCGGTCGTACATACTGTTAATTAGTGATTATATTTAAGATAGGAGAGAGAGTTGGACTAGTACTATGTTGCGCCGTGTCTGGTTAGTCAGCTTAGCTGACGTTTTTGTTTAGGAGCCTAGGCCAAGTCGTATCTGGTTGGCCATATTAAGGCCTGGGCACTGCCCTTGCATCGGTCAGTTTGGTCTTGGGAAATAGTAGAAAAACAGAAAACGGCTTCGACGGCTACGAGTTGACAACCGATCTAGGGTTTGTATTCCTGGCGAGTTGATTGGACGGGCTATCGTCTAATTTTCTGCTGATTCTGGTCGAATTGCCCACGCACTTCCTCAACTGAAGGGCGTGCGTGTAGTTCAAGCTGGTATGCTTCTATATGGTCGTAAGCCTGCTGTTCCTTTTTCCTGATATTTGAAATTGTTGAATTTGTACCGTGAAACGTCGGACAAAAATTATAGCGGCGTCGATTGTCTGTCGACGGCCGCATCAAGTTGAACTGGAATATGTCCAACGAAAATATGTGCCTTGCTGCAATGTACATTAGTAGCTTGTCTCTTTTTCTCATAGCGTCTGGCAGGAACTATATACTTTTCAGTATTTCTCTGGTTCCAACTTACTAATAATATTTTTAGCAGCGGCATTTGAGGCCATATCACGGCGGGAGACGGCTAGGATTGGATCGGTTAGACTAATACCATGTTAGAAGAAATAAAGAAGGATTGATGGAATCGTTTTTTATTTGCTTGAGCCTCGTTGGTATATATATAAGAGTACATGATCATTTTGAAGTACAAGATAAGGTGAAATAAATCATACGCTATACTATGTTTTCTAAATAAACATTATACTCAACAACTGCCAAATCCTATATACCTAAGAGATTCATCTCCACTATTCTATTTATCTAAACCTGCAAGCTATCCACATCACCAGCCAAGCCACATCAGCATTTGGTACAGGCTTATAGAAGGGACCCACTACTGACACATTAGCGTTCAGTTACAAGTAGGAGGTCCCACCACAGGCTAACCACAGACCTTTTTTTAGACAAACCACACATGTAATCATCCAGCCCACACTTTGCCCATTTGCTTGCCTGTTTACCTTCCCGCGTGGCCCATGTGGAGTAAAAATGGGAAAGGTAGAGAACTCGCTGGTTTCACCGGTGATTCCGTCCTCTCCTTATTTATTTTCTCTCTCCCGTGTCCAATTTATATCCACTCCCAAACCTTTGGAATTCTTGCATTTCCTCTCTCTCCTGCTACACGCTTAGAGTAGCCCTTGCATGGTTATTGAAGCAAGCGCCGCTTTCTATTATATCGTCTGTGTAACTGAAGAGTCCATCGTCTAGCGATTTCCTCTAACATAAATTATTACTCCCCCGAGCACACTGCCGGCTGCCTTGCGGCGCACCCGGCCTCCGCTCTCACCTCCTTTTGCCGTCCCGTGCATGTTGCCGCAGGTCATTGATTTTCGTGGATCTACCATTTCGTCCTTGATCTACCACTCAGAATTTGCATTTGGCCGACTGCTCTTTTCTTCACCCTCTTCCTTCCTCTTCCCGTTGTCTGCCTGTCTCTACCTTCCGCATGTTAGCCATGCCGCAATCACTAAGCTATCATGAACCCACTGTTGTCGTGCCCTTCACCCAAATTATAATAGCAGACCTGTTATGAACTTATGATGCATGGACAGAGGCAGCGTATTTAGGTGTGGTCAACCTGAGTGGGTGTTTTGTGACTAACGATTTTGTTTCTGGATTTCATCACTGAATTGATCCCCAACATACAAATGATAGGGTAAGCGGCGTGGAGGTGTTCCTCACAACGACGAGGTCTTCTGGGTCCGGCTGCCGGCTTCCCCGACGCGGCGCAGGCGCCTCCAACATACAATTGATAGGGTAAGAGCATCTCCAGCCGCCCCCGCCCCCCAGGACGCCTAAAAAGAGCGGCTTAGAAGCGAACCGGCGCTAGATTGGCCCCTGGGGGCGACCTAGCTCGCAGTCACGCCCCCAGGCGCCGGCCCCAGGACGCGGCAATTTCGAACTTGGTCGTTCCCACTCAAAAGACGCCACAAGTCCGGCGATCACAGGACACAGTTCAGCGATCGGATAAATAGTCCGGCGTACAAAAGAAGAGCGCCACAAGTCTGGACGCGTGCGCAACGCATCACTCGGCGGGGTCGGCCTCCGGCGTCGGTGTAGTCGGCGTGCGCGGGCTAGGCAGTGTCAGAGCTACTTCTGTGCTGGACGGCGTCGGCGCGGGTTCGGTGCTGCTGGGTGTCGTGAGGCATCAACACTCGGGCTTGGCGTCGGCGTGGGCGCGAAAGTTGGCGGCGCCGTCGTCGTCAGCTGGTTTAGGATTAGGCCGCGCTCCGCCATGTACCACGCCTTGAGCTATTCGTCGTTGCTCTGGAGCATGTCTGCCCCGCCCATTAGAAAAGCCAAGTCGGTGTTCCTCTTCTTCACGACGACGTTGGTCCAGAGCAGCTCGAGCTTGACGGCGCTGTTCGTCATCAACGCCGACCACCGCGCCTCGGTCTTCTCTTCACGCAGGGCGGCCCGGGCCTGTGCGTCGGCGAGGCAGTGTTCGATGGACTCCTGCACTCACGCGGTCGCTGCGTCAGCGTGTTTCCCCTTCTTGGCCACTTTGTTGTCGTTCGGCCGCCCTTCTGACGCGCCCGCCGTCGGCGCATCCGGGTTGTAGGTCTCCTTGGCCTTGTCGAGGGTGCGCCGGACTTTCGCCCACTTCTCGCAGTTGTCGATCCGCTTGTAGACGTGGAGGTACTTGAAATCTTGGTCGTTGTTGCCCAGGCGATACAAGGCGAACATGCGCAGCAGCTGCACCGAGGAACAAACAGTTGGCAGGCGCACATAGCGAAGAGAAGCGGGAGACCGGCATGCCATACCTGATCCTCAACGTTGGCGCCGCTCTCTAGACGAGCCGCGATCTCCTCGACTATCCCATGCAATTTGTTGCACGCCGCCTAGATGAGCCCCCAATGGTTCGCCATTGCCTTCGACCCGTGCTGCATGTAGACGCCTTTAAAGTAGGGGTCGACGAGCTTGCACTCGTCGAACTCGGCCTTGATGCGCTCCCATTACGTCTCGATGCTCTGGTTCGTGCCAGTGGTCGGGTCGAGGCAGACGACTTTCCACGCTTCTGCGAGGCATTCCTGTTCCTTGGACGTCCACTTGATGCGCGGCTCGTCGGTCCTGGCCGCCCCCTTCTTCTTGCGCCTCCTCGCCGGAACAGTCGCCGACTCCTCCTCCTCCTCGTGCTCCTCCAGCTCCTCCTCGCCGTACTCGAGCTCGCCGTCCATGACGTCGTTGAGGTCCACCGTGTCGTCCTGGGTAGCGAACCCGGGGAACGCGGCGGCCGCGACTGAGCCTGCCGCAATGATGTCGTCCATGTCGACGTCGGTCTCGTCGGTGTCGCCGAGGTGCAACGTGGAAGCTTGTGAGAAGGGCAAGGCGCCCCGGCGGAGAGGGGGTGTCGAGGAGGACGCGTAAGCCGATGGCGAGTAGTTGTACGGAGGGTACTGCACACCGGCGAAGGCAGGCGAGGGCGTGCGCTGGGCCGAGTGTCCATGGGGGAAGGTGGCGTTGGGGTTGAACCCACCATGCGTCGGAGTAGCCTGGCGACGGCGTGCATCCCCATGGTTGCGGCGACAACAAGAAGCTGGCCGGAGAGCCGACGCCTTGCTGGCTCCAGAGCGCGTACTGGGCGTGGCCGCCGAGTGGATTCATCATCCCCACGCGAGCCGCCTCGACATCGGCTTGATCCGCCGCAGCTGCAGCCACATGCGTCGCGTTGTCCCGAGCCTTCTTGGCAATGGCCCTGTTCCGCCGGTCAGCGGTGACAGCCTCCCGGCGTAGAACTTCCGTCCTCCAATCGGCATTCGGCATGCCCGATGGCTTGGACGATGGCGCCCTCGGCTTCCTCTGCTTCGGCTGGGCAACGGTGGTGGTCGCAGTTGTCGCGGCGCGAGGGATCACGTACTTCTTCGGCGGCATGGCAGCCGGCTGGGAGGCGAGCAGGAGGGAGGTTGGTGGGAGGAATGGAGAGAATGAGAGAGAAGTGGGGGGAAAGCGGGAAGAGGCTCTCGACTCGCCGACAGAGCGGCCTCACGCCTCTTTTTGCTTATGCCGGCGCCCCCAGGCGCCCCCCAACGCGCCGGGTTCGGCTCGGGTCTGCCAGCGCCAGTTCCGGCCTAAGCCGGCAAAAAACGGGCTACTGGGGGCGCGACTGGGCCGATTTTTTGGCGCCGGCGCGGCAAAAACGCCTGGGGAGGGCCTGTTGGGGGCGTGACTGGAGATGCTCTAAGCGACGTGGAGGTGTTCCTCACAACGACGGGGTCTTCTGGGTTCGGCTGTCGGCTTCCCCGGCAAAGGCGCCGTCGCCGCCCTGGAAGCAGAGCGCCTCATGGAGGATGCCACTGTGCCAATGTCAGCCCTGGGCCCCTGACCACCCAAGGTGATTACCTTCCAATCGCGCAAATTTTGATTGACTGCAAATTTTCCTAGGTGTTATCTTTTCAGTTTTGATGTGGACCAAGATTTAACCAAACTTAAATTACTGATGTATTACACTCATTACATCACGTGTTCTGTTAGGAGCTAGGGTTCTGCCCGGTCTTGGCCGTAGGCAGTAGGGGAAGGAGGGGGCTGGGCGCGGCGATGAGCAGCCGCGCCGGCGGCTAGGCGCCATCGCGGGAGAGGAGGATGGCGGCGGCGGCGCAAGAGGCAGGGGGCGGCTAGGGTTCCGGCTCCTCTGGGAGCCGGGCAATAGAGATAATCTTCTTATTGCTTAATTCCAAAAAGAGTCTTACAGCCTATATTTATAACCTAGATAACTTGCAGAAGAATTAACCTAAGATAACTTGCATAAGAATTAACCTAAGATAACTTGTGGGCTAAGATTGCCCAGTGGGCCTAGCTAAACCGGCCATAACACTTCTCCCTGCCTGCACAAACAGCTCGTCCTCGAGCTGTAGGTGGGGAAGCGCTTGCGGAACTCCTGGAGGCGATCAACCAGCGTCAAACACCTTCTCGATAGCTGGGGCGGCCAGGTCGGCGGCGACGGTGTCCTCCGGAATGTAGTCTGCAACCTCCAGGTAGAAGAGTCGCGGGCAGGCATGGCCGGGCGTGTAGGGCTCATCGCAGTTGAAGCATAACCCTTGGCGATGACGCTCGAGCAGTTCGGCTGATGTGAGCTGGCGAAACTGCCGCTCCACGGTCGCGACGAGGGGTGTCGCAGTAGCCTGCGCAGGCCGACCCTGCGCGGAATCCGGCCCGGGTAGCAACCCGGCGGTCCGGGACGGTGATTCCTGCTGGATGGCCACCGCGCGGCGCTCGAACACGCGGGCGTAGTACATGGCCGTCTGAAGGTCTTATGGCCCCTTCATCTCGACGTCCACGCGGATGTGGTCGGGAAGGCCGCCGACGAAGAGCTCCGCCCGCTGTAAGGCCGTCACACCAGGCACGTGGCATGCTAGTGCCTGGAATCGGTCGGCGAAATCCTGCACCGTGGAGGTGAACGGTAGGCGGCCCAACTCGGCCAAGCGGCTCCCGCGTACCGGTGGTCCGAATCGAAGAAGACATAGCTCGCAGAAGCGATCCCACGGTGGCATGCCGCCCTCGTCCTGCTCGAGGGCGTAGTACCATGTCTGGGCGGCCCCGCGGAGATGGTAGGAAGCCAGCCAAGTGCGCTCCGACGCGGGCGTGCGCTGTCCACGGAAGAACTGGTCACACTAGTTGAGCCAGTTAAGCGGGTCGTCTGAACCGTCGTACGTGGCGAAGTCGATCTTTGCGAACCGGGGCGGCTGCTGGTGTGGCGCACCCTGGCCCACTGCCTCGGCGGCACGGAGGGCTGATGACTTAGCTCGGTCCAGGGTGGAAGGGCCGGCGTAGTCCCCTGTGGCTCTCGACGCCTCGGGCTGCAACTGGAACCCTGACGGCGGCCGGGCCTCCGTGGAAGCTGACGGCGGCCCGTGGAGCCAGTCAGGAAGTGGCGACGGTGACGAAGGGAAACGGACCTCCTGGATCGAAAGGCCGCTCGGCGAGGACCGACCCAGGCTAGGGTTGGGCGGGGGCGGTAGTGGAACCTGCACCGTTGCCGCCGGGAGGAATGGCGCGGTGAGGGACGGCGCGGGCGGCGGGGCCCGGGTCGGCCACTGTGGTCCCTGGGTGGTGGCGGGCGGCGCGGTTGGCGCCGCGAACGGCGTCGGCCACTGCGGCCAAGGCGGCGTCGAAGCCGCCGGTGGGGAAAGCGCCGGGTAGCCGCCGGTGGTGGCCACCGGTACTGAGTACCATGGCAGCGCCTGCTGGCTCACGGATGCGGCCGGATGAAGCGGTGGAGGCGGCCCGTACGGGCCCGCCAAGTAAAGGCGGAGGCCCTGGACCGCGACGACCAGGTCGTTGAGCACGCCAGCCATGGCCTCCGGTGTGAACTGCGGCGGCGCTGGGGGAGGCGACGGCGGTGGTTGCTGGAGGGGGGTTTGTGGCTGGCCCTGGCCCGGCGTGATGCCGGGTGCGGGGGGATTGGCGCCGATAGGGAGGCCGTGGTGCCCGGCGAGGCAGCGGCGACGTTGGTGGAACTGGTGGCAGCGGCGGTGGGGGAGGCGTTGGGCAGCGGCGGCTGCGGGTTTGGAGGCGGTGAAGACATGGTCGAAACTCGGGTACCTGATACCAAGGTGTTAGGAGCTAGGGTTCTGCTCGGTCTTGGCCGTAGGCAGTAGGGGAAGGAGGGGGCTGGGCGTGGCGATGAGCGGCCGCGCCGGCGGCTGGGCGCCGTTGCGGGAGAGGAGGATGGCGGCGGCAGCGCAAGAGGCAGGGGGCGGCTAGGGTTCCGGCTCCTCTGGGAGCCGGGCAATAGAGATAATCTTCTTATTGCTTAATTCCAAAAAGAGTCTTACAGCCTATATTTATAACCTAGATAACTTGCAGAAAAATTAATCTAAGATAACTTGTATAAGAATTAACCTAAGATAACTTGTGGGCTAAGATTGCCCAGTGGGCCTAGCTAAACCGGCCATAACATGTTCGGTTTAACTATATCAAATCAATATTCCTAGGATCTTCCAGTAAAAAAAAATATTCCTAGGATCTTTTATAGAAGTCTCAACTTTACATGTATTTGTTGTTTTACTCTTATTCGATTATTATGGAAAAATTAGTGGTATAAGAATTACAATTTTGTTATTCTAAATTCTGAAAAATATGGTCATGTAGTAATGAGCTTTCCTTGCCATTGTTAATTTGAATCTAGCTTGCAGCGTTCTAATCTGACATGTATAATTAAATCTTGCTATCCTCCATCGGTTCATTCTTTTCATATTCAGTCAGATTTCAAATTTTCAATAGCTGCCTTTTTCTGTTGCAGATTAAGCAGGAAGAACCCATTCTCGCAAAGAATACTGTGTACTCTGGGTTGTCGGGTAATAATCCATTGTAATGGATCTTTGTGCACATATTGTACTATTGTGCAATGGAATGGCGCAACTAAGGGTATGATTTTGTTCTTCATGGTTTTTCACTAACAAAAATTCAAGAGCAATATGATCTTCAAATTTCTTCAATTAATTTAGAAGGCATATGGTGTCAGCAAGCACTTCAATTATCACATGATATTTCAATTCACTTTGCATCAATTGAGAAGCATAAGTCCCGCTGCAGCGCGCGGGGTATCATCTAGTTCTCCCAGTTCCCCACCCAGATAAATTTAAACTGTAACAATACATAATAGCTATGTCAAACTTATATTAGACAAATGGTACATCCCATAAGCATTTCCATCACATGAACAAAGAAATACACGACTATAATGGAAATTGCTTAATCCAGGACAATGGTGTAATATTCAGGATGCTATGAGAAGTTCTTATTATTATACTGCAGTTTGATAATTTACATCTCAAAGATGTCAAAATGGTGAAAGAGGGGAAAAGAAATGATGTATAAACCGAACCAATGTGTTGCCTCTAGCCGCTATACATACTAGCGCTAAAATAGCTCAACATAAGGTGTACTCGCAATCAAGCAAACGGGTCAGGATCTCCTGGCAGCTTGGTCGCTTCTCCGGTTCTGTCCAGCAATCTACCAAACAAAATTGCAACATGTTTCACACGGTCAACATCAAGTTCTTGACCAGAGCTTAGGTATCACTGAATTTTGTATGTTTGGATATATTTCAAAAATAAGCAGATTTGGAAATAGATGTATGCAGGTTGCCAACACATACCATTTGAATAATAGCACAGCAACTATTTTGTTTAACTAGGATTCCACCGCGGGACAAGTATAACTATATCTACAATCCTACGTAGTGCACCAATATGGACCAATAACAGCCACTGGAATTTCAATCCGACGGTTCACGGTTGGGAGCAACTGGAACAGTTGGATCCTATGTATTGTCAGGCTCTAACTAACTGACAAAAACAAACACATGGAATTTCAGAGGAATTCTTGCTTGATTTCAGAGGAAACTCGCTAGGGTTCTTACAAGATGAGGAAAGTAGGCCAACCACTCCAGTGGCGGCTAGGGTTACAACCCAGTTTACATTCGATGCCTCTCCCGATGGGATCTGAGGTCTTTATAAAGAGGAAAAGTTTACTGAAGGTAAAAGCAGCCTGACAGCGACATGAACACGTACAGTAAGTGCGTGTGCTACAGTGATTTGATCATAGCCCACGGATGGAGATCGGACGATGCTCAGATGACGGTTTAAGTAACTGTGTACCGCTTCGGACTACACTCCAGCCACGCGATGAGGATATGACGGTCTACGGCTGTTGTCGGACGATGAACAGGTACAGGAGATTCAGAGAGCAGAGGGCCTGACAATACCCCCCCCCCCCCCCCTGTGAAGATCAGACTTGTTCTGAAGGCTGGAAATGTGGGAAGATTTTCTGGATAAATGCAGAATCCTCCCAGCCAGCTTCTTCTACAGGTAAATTGAGCCATTTCACCAACCATCTGACCACAGGAATAGAGATATCACCTTCAGGTCGAGGAATTAATTTTCTGTCTAGGATAGCTTCAGGTTGGAGTTGTATCTGCCCTTGTTCCCAATGGCGGGTGGGGGTGGGAATGACATGTGTACCAATGTGTTGCTTGAGCTGACTCGCATGGAATGTGTTATGAAGCTTGCACCCTTCAGGCAGAACTGATAAGCATGATTACCCATTCTTTTGAGAATTCTGAAAGGTCCATAGTACTTGGGAGTGTAGTTTCAAATGTCTATGGATACTGAGAGAGGTATGTCTGTATGGTTGGATCTTGAGATACACCATATCACCTTCCTGGAAGATCCTTTCTTTTCTCTTTTTGTAAACAAAGTGTTTCATTCTTTCTTGTGCTTTCTGCAAATTTTGCTTGATCACTTGGTGAGCTAGGTCCTTGTTGAGCAGCAAGTCAGGTGAGTCCTCACACAGAAAATCAGGCAGACTGGATTCAGCAACCATGGGGGGTGGGAAACCATATAGAGCCTGAAAAGGAGTCATTTTCAGAGAGGTGTGGAAAGTGGTGTTGTACCGCCATTCAGCTAGTGCCAGCCAGGAGTGCCACTTAGTAGGCTGTTGGAAAGCCATGCACCGAGGTAATTTTCCAAGTATTGGTTAACCCTTTCTGTCTGCCCATCAGACTGGGGGTGGTATGAAGTACTCATGTGAAGCTTGATGCCCAGTGATTTGAAAAGTTTCTGCCACGGGTTACTGGTGAAAATTGTCCCTGTCAGTTACAATAACACTGGGGAGGCCATGGAGTTTGAATATGTGGTCTGAAAACTGTCCGGCAACGAGTAAATTGCAGAAAACAACCAGTTTGAAGGTTAGGTTTGCGAAAAACACTACAATACAGTTTTTTTGCAGAAAACACCATGTCTTCAGTAATCTTTTTGCAAATAACACTGATCTGCGGATTTGGCTCCATTGAGCACGCTTATGACAGTTGGGGCCCTTTTTTGCCTACATGGCGTAACATTTCGTGCCAGATCACTTCTATCTGAATTTACAAACTAGCCATTAGTTTTGCCACAGAAACCCCTGAATCAAAAAGAAAACATGCAATTAGCCCACTCCCTTCAATCCCCATCTCTCCCGCCAGATCCTCCGCCCGGCACCGACACATAGGAGGCCGGGCAGCCACTCCCTCGCCTG
The DNA here is from genome assembly GCF_018294505.1 of Triticum aestivum. Taxonomy (NCBI): domain Eukaryota; kingdom Viridiplantae; phylum Streptophyta; class Magnoliopsida; order Poales; family Poaceae; genus Triticum; species Triticum aestivum. The sequence continues at coordinate 255,385,619 of NC_057809.1, read as the reverse complement.
AGACACCGCATCTTCCTCTCTCCTGCATCCTCGGTGGCCGCGGAGCACAGCCTCCTCTCTCCATCTCCCTCCTCGGAGCGCGGCGGCGGCGGGCAGAGCAGGGCGGCAGCGGCGCGGCTGGCAGAGCGGCGGCGAGCGCCGGCGGAGCAGGGCGGCGGTGGCTCGGCTGGCATTGCGGTGGGTGCGGCCAGGCAGAGGCGGGAGCGCTGCAGGGCTGGGAGGTGAGCACGGCGACGGCTGGCGCATGGTGGTGACCGACGCCATCGAGGCCGAGGAAGGCAGCAGCCGGCATGCAGTTCGCCGGCTTTGTCTTCTCCCTGGCAACCCTCGCCCGGAGGAGGGAGATGGCGGCACTGGGAGGACGGTTGAGAGAGAGAGAGAGAGAGAAGAGGGCAGACGAGGTCGAGGGTTGGAGCTCTGGCGGGCTGCTACGTGCGACGGCGCGCGGGATGGGGGGCTTCTCTCCTCTGGCGGCTGACTGTGATGGCAGGACAAGGCAAGGGCATGGGCAGCACAGGGGAAAAACTTGCGGGTGTTTTCGCTTTTTTACCCGTCTAGCGCTGTCTTTGGTAAAATGTTATGCCATGTTAGCGAAAAATGGGACCCATCTGTCATAATCTCACTTTACAGAGCAAGATCCGCCGATCAATGGTTTTTGCAAAAAGATTACACAAGATGTGGTGTTTTCTGCAAAAAGAAATGTAACGTAGTGTTTTTTGCAAACCTAGCCTTCAAAGTGGTGGTTTCCTGCAATTTACTCGTCTGGCAACAGATTGAACAGTGATAGGGTGCTTCATAGAGAGGAAATGGGCATATTTAGTGAAACTGTCAACAACCACCAGTATAAGGTTTTTGTTTTCAAACATTGGCAGACCTTCCACAAAGTCCATGCTTATGTGGCACCAGGCAAAGTCAGGAATTGGCAAGGGCTGTAAAAGGCCAGAATATGTGGTATTTTCAGATTTATTGAGCTGGCAAACAGGGCATGCTTTAACATATGCAATCACATCTTGTTGCAGACCAGACCAGTGACATAGCAAGTGTATTCTCTGGTAAGTTGCTCTTTCTCCAGAGTGTCCTCCAAGTTCAGACTTATGGAATGTCTAGATTAAATCCTGTCTGAGGGAAGTGTTGTTGCCAATCACAATTTCGTTCTTAAATCTGAGGATGCCATGTTGGAATGTGTAATTAGGATGAGCATGGGGATCAAGTGCCAGCTCAGTAATGATGGCCTTGTACTTGGGGTCCATGGAATAAGATTTGACAACTTCAGTGATCCACAAGGGAACAATAGAACTAGCAGCTAAAGAGCTCAAGCAGTGTCTCACTCTAGAGAGTGCATCAGCTGCTCTGTTTTCTCTTCCCTTGTACTCAATTGTGTAGTTGTAGCCCAGGAGTTTGACCAGTAACTTGTGTTGGATGCCTTGTGTAAGTTTCTGCTCATGGATTTATTTGAGACTCTGTTGGTCTGTTCTGATGATCAGGGAAGAGCTGGCAAAATAATGTTTCCATTCTTTTAAAGCTTCCATAATTGCCATAGTTTCCTTGTCATAAGTGCTCATGGTCTGGGCTTTAGGGACAAGAGATTTGCTCATATAAGCAATGGGCCTTCCTTCCTACATGAGGACAGCACCTAAACCATAGCCACTAGCATCTGGTTCCAAGATGAAAGGCTTGGAAAAGTTAGGGAGGGCCAAGACAGGGGCATCTATTAGTCTAAATTTAAGGTCCTGGAATGCTTGTTCTTGAGTGGTAGACCAGTGAAAGTTGCCCTTTTTTAGAGCATCAAAGAGACGCCTGCCCACAACTCCATAACCCTGTATAAACCTCCTGTAGTAGCCTGCAAGCCCTAAAAATCCCCTTTGTTCAGTGATGTTGGTAGGAGCAGGCCAGTTAGTGACGGCCTCAATCTTAGCAGGGTCTGTTGCTACACCTTCAGCAGTGATGATGTGGCCCAGGTATTCCACACTAGTTTGTCCAAAAGTGCACTTGGCTAAGTTAGGGCATGTACAATGGTGCTATCTTAGGAGTGACACGTAGGATAAATGATGAGGTGGAGGAAAGAGAACTCGTAAGAAAAGACTTGTCTTCTCTTATTTAAGATAAGACAAGAGATGATCTCTTAGCACAAGTTGTCTCACCATGTTTTAAGGAATTGCTAGTTATTGAAGATAAGGCTAAGATATAACCCATTGTAGACATACTTTTTGTCATCTCTAAATTACATGCAAAACTTAAGATAAGACTATCTTATCAACCATTATACATGCCCTTACAGAGAGATGGTTTTCTCTCAGCACTCTGAATACTTCTCTGAGGTGCTCTTTATGCCCTTCCAAAGTTTCACTAAAAATCAGAATAACATCAAAGAACACAACCACAAATTTTCTGTGATACTTGGCAAATAAATAGTTCATGAGGGATTGGAAAGTGGCAGGTGCATTTGTCAACTCAAAGGGCGTGACAATATACTCATAGTGGCCCATGTGAGTGGAGAAAGCTGTTTTCTCAATGTCCTCAGGCTTCATTCTAATTTGGTGATACCCACTCTTGAGATCTATTTTGGAAAAATATTTTGCCCCATGCAGTTCATCTAGGAGATCTTCAATGACAGGAATAGGATATTTATTCTTGATTGTCATAGCATTCAGCTTCCTGTAGTCATTGCGAAGTCTTCAAGTCGCATCCTTCTTTTTGACTAATATAGCAGGAGATGAATAAGGACTGGAACTGTGTTGGATGATGTGTCTCAGCATCATGTTGTTGATAATTTCTTCCAGGGCATCTTTTTGGTGGTGTGGAAGTCTGTTAGCTCTTTGGTTGATGATTTTAGCATATGGGGTCAGGGGAATGGCATGATCGCAGGATCTAGCAGGAGGTAGTGTTGTTGGCTCTGGAAATTTAAATGTTTAGGAAGAACAAGAAAGAAAGACTGAAGGAGACTTGTTTGAAAAGGAAAGCTGCAGTGATGGACAATGAAGAGGACAGTGATGATGATGATCTGATAGAATATGGTGATATCATAGCTAAGCTTGTGGAGATAAGAAGACAGAGGAATGACCCAGAACTTCATTTTGAAGGGGACACAGATGTTGACAAAATGTGTGACTTAGAGGTGGATGATGAGTTGTATGTGCCACAAGGTGAAGAAGAGGATGTAGAGGAGGAAGAGGAGGAGGAATTGGAGGAAGAGAAACAAGAGGATGAGCTAGGGCAAGATGTACGAAAGAAGAAAACGGCCAAGAGACAACGAAAAGGCCCAACAAGCAATTCACATGGGAGTATAGAACACATGTTTGAGGAGGACTGGATTCCATCATCTGATGACGACAAGAAACCACAAGACCTTGGTGTGGAAGATGATGACGGTGCTGAGGCATTGGCATATGTGTTGCCCAATGGTAGAAAAAGCAGAGCAAAGAAGATGAAGAAGAGGATATGGTTTGATGAGGACAAAGCTCATCCAGAGGAGCAATTTGTGAAGCATCTTTGCTTCATAAATGTGTACCAGTTAACCCTGCACATTGCTCAAAACAGAAACTTTGTCTACCATAGAAACTGTAGTGATAGGGTGATAGCACATTGCATAGATGAGCAATGCCCCTTGTATATAGCAGCTTCTCAGATTGCAAATGAGAAGTCATTTACAATTAAGAAGCAGTATTTGGTGCACACATGCCCTTCTATGTCAGAGAACACTAAATGCTAAGTGGGTTTCAAAATTCTGTGAGGAGGCTATCAGAAATGACCCATGCACAACTGTATGGGTGTCTGGCAGCCAGCTCGGCTGGATTTTCCTTGGTGGTGGGATCAGGCACTACAGTGGTCACCAGGCCATGGACTTTAGGTGCGGTTGATGCTGCCTTGTCCAGGTGAAATCCCCGCATCTTTGTGGACTGGTAGGTTTTCAGGAGTGCCTGGAGGGCCTTCAGTCAGTAGGCGTTTGCCCAGATTCGGTTGGTTTGAGAAGAAACCATCCAAACTCGACTAAACTTTGGAAAAACTGCTTTGCAAAACAGCAAAATTTTGATTGACCGAGTGGGTGAACTCGATGAATTCTTGGCGATCTGCAGCTCGCTGTTGTTGGAGTGTTTGCACATCTAACTGGAGGGACTTGAGCTCGAGGAGATCCGTGTCCGCGGAGTTAGAGTTGAGAGCCATGATTCTGTCAGGGTTTATGAAAGCAGGAAGCTTTCACACCGAACAGAATAAAGAACACAAACAGGGAGGGCGAGGGAGGGATTTTACAACCACAAGTGGCAACCGGACCTGCGCTTCCTGTTTCTTCCACCGCCGAACACCGCCGCCTGCGCCCACCGCCAACAGTGCACTGGAGAGGATGGGTGGGTGGGATTTTACCGCTGCAGAGAAGTTCTGAAGCAACCACTACCCAAGCCAGGCCTGCACTCGAGCAATCTACCGCCGCCTGTGCCACCCGTTGCCGTGCCGCCACCGGGATCTGGGAACGGAGCAAGCTCCTAAACTCCCCCAAATCCACTACGCCGCCGAGAACCATATGCTCTGATTACCAATTATTAAGATCTAACTAACTGACGAACACAAACACATGGAATTTCAGAGGAATTCTTGCTTGATTTCAGAGGAAACTCGCTAGGCTTCTTACAAGAAGAGGAAAGTAGGCCAACCACTCCAGTGGCGGCTAGGGTTACAACCCAGTTTACATTTGATGCCTCTCCCGATGGGATCTGAGGTCTTTATAAAGAGGAAAAGTTCACTGAAGGTAAAAGCAGCCCGACAGCGACATGAACAGGTACAGCAAGTGCGCATGCTACAGTTATTTGATCATAGCCAGCAGATGGAGATCGGACGTTGCTCAGACGACGGCTTAAGTGACTCTGCGTACCGCTTTATGACTACACTCCAGCCACGCGATGAGGATCTGAAGGTCTACGGCTGTTGTCGGACAATGAACAGGTACATGAGATTCAGAGAGCATAGGAGGGCCTGACATGCATCTGAAATACAGGATTCGCAAGTGACATACACAATATATCTTAAGGCTATGGATGAACCTGGGACCCATCAACAGAGAATCTGCCGCCTGCAGCCTGTAGCTTTCTCCAAATGCTGCTCCTCTCTTGATCTTCGCACGTATCATGTAGTAGTTTCAAGTATGAGTACTAGATCTTTGTTTGTATATGCCTTTATTTCTCCATATCATATTTTTTGCTTTTAGAAGATTACCAATTTTAAGTTGTATTGTACCCTTCATACGGAGTCTTGGCACAGTGGTAAAGCTGCTGCCTTGTGACCATGAGGTGACCATGAGGTCATGGGTTCAAGTCCTGGAAACAGCCTCTTGCAGAAATGTAGGGAAAGGCTGCGTACAATAGACCCAAAGTGGTCGGACCCTTGGCCGTACCCTGCGCAAGCGGGAGCTACATGCACTAGGCTGCCATTTATTGTACCCTTCATACATATTTAATGTGCTTCTGCACATACTAATTACCAGTATATTCTAGAGCTGGAAGTATGGGACGAGCCCTATGAGGTTTAATCTGTCTCTTCTATAGCTTTTAAGGAAATGGCTTTTGTCCATTTATAAAGAAGAATTGCTGTAGCCAAATGTTGGTCGACTACAAGTGCAAAATCCGGTGTTGTAACCTTCCTGAAGGCACCGCCTTGGAGCCCACGGTTCGTCGTATGCGGCTTCATCTCTTCGCGGTGGCGTGTTCGCGGTTGAAGCCCCCGGTTGCTCTTGTAGTGCTAGGGGTAGTGTTGTTGCGCTCAGCGCCTATGTATCCTGCCTTGGGTGTGTGCGTGTGTTGTGCTGGCATGCGTTTGTACCGGGTTGTTGTTGATCGTTGCTTTATATATAATAAAGCAGGGCAAAAGCCTTTTTTCGTAAATAAACTTAAACATACCTGCTATCAAGCTACCCAAAGGTCCATCTGGTATTTCCAATCTTGCCCCTTCGTTCGCAACAGAGTAAACAACCTAAAATTACACAACACTTTGTGTGAGTTGATTTACATCTGGTGACGAGGTGCAAGGGATGTACAAAGTATGTTGGTTACCTGAACTGGCGGCTTTCCTGCCCAGGGCCTACTCAGAGTGCAAAGCTCCCACATGATAACTCCGAGGCTAAAGATATCACACTTTTCTGTAAATGGTTCGTTACGAATAAGCTCAGGAGCCATCCACTCTGGAGTGCCTGCAGATGAGTTGTCACTCATTGCAGAATTCGACAATAACCGAGAGAGCCCAAAATCACATAACTTGACTGTCCAGTGCTTGTTAACAAGGCAATTCGCACTCTTTAGATCACGATGAACTATCTTCAAACGGTGCATACACATAAGACCCCTTGTACAAACAAATAATCAGATGAAGATTTTACACAACTAAAAGGAGATGTATCAGGTACTCCAGAAAATCAAATGCTAGCGATAAACAAGTGTATCTGCTCACCTACAGATATCACGGAGCATTTTTAGCCTCCTTCGCCAACTGATCTTACTTTTCTGGCCACTTGTGTGAATCAAATAGTACAAGGAACCCATTTCCATATATTCAGTGACTAGGGATAAGTGAGGAGGCTTCATACATGCACCAAGGAACAATATGACTGCAGTCCAGCACAACATAATCATTGTCAGAAGACCTTGAATTACATCAGGTCTTGCATGAATAGAAAATAACACTTTCAAACAGTCAGACCAGTAAGATCAGCACAGAAAATGAAACCAAAACTGCAAACAAACAAATTGAAACTGCTATATAGTGATTGTACAGGAAATACCATTGGGATGTCGGAGACGGCTGAAAATAAGAAAAAGGAAATAATAAGAGAACAGAACTGCTAGAATAACAGAAATTGCAGCAAAGCTATATGAAAACCTAAGTATGGAGATCTCATTGCAGAAATCTTCCATATTCTCCATTGTTAAATCTTGCTCCAGAAATACTTTTATAGCTACATCTGTTCCATTCCAGATGCCACGGAAAACTTCCCCAAAAAAACCTAAAAGGATAAACATGAGCATTAGCTTTAAATAATAGAAACGTCTCTAGAGAAATTCAGTTTCAAGAACATCTATTACATTCAAAACATCCCGTTTGTCTAGCAAGTTCATAAAAATTACTCGAATATAGCCCGATGGTTGAGACATAGTACTTGCCTATTCCAACACGAGTGCCAACAGCAATCTCTGAGAACCCAATATGCCATTCTTCAAAAGGCAATAATGGCTTGTTCAGAAATGGTGAAGATTGCAATGCTTTATTCCAAGTGGACATCAGATCTTCTGCTGTAAGGAAGTCAGCTGGCTCTCTAAGATTAGAACCATGGTTACCTAACCGATGCGGTGATGAAGGTAATGACAATGCCTTCTGAGTAATAATGTGCCTTCTTGAACCCTCCTGAACATTTGGTTCTCTTACTGACACCTCATCATCGTTGAGGTCACCTACTGATTCCTCCTATATATAACAAGGAACCAATTGCAATTGTCAACCACCAAACTTAGTAATTTAGAGCCACTCCGACAAACTATCAAGTGTATTTACTGAGTAAAAAGAGAACATTTTCTTGAAAAGAAGCAGATTGTGCTGAGATCACTGAAATTTTAGTAAAAGATATGTCAACAATTAAAAGAACAAAAGCATACTTTTCTCTGTGAATCATTTGAATGTCCTGGACTACCATCATTATGTGCCCTTGAATGGCGATTTTTCCTCATGCTTTCACTCATTTCTTTAACTGCCCTGAAGACAAGCAAAACAATATACTATGTCAACCCAGAGATCAAAAATCTGAAAAGATGAAGTTGCGTAGAAATCCTTAAATTTGCAAGAGTGCAAATAAGTTCAGGAACTTCAAAACTACACAGCACAAGCAAACCCTACTAAAAAGTTGGCTAACAAAGGTTTGGTGTGGTCATATTGGCAAAGTAATACACTAGACATAGCATGAACAAAGGAAGCATAGGCGTGCCTAAAATTTGGCAATCATCCATTGAGAACCAAATTGTTGCTCATGGTCAAAAGACGGTATTGTGGATTTGGGCACGAACCAAATATATCAACCTAAAACTAGACTTTTATCAGTCATTCAAATAGGTCCAACTGTTGCTTTGCATGCCTGACTAAGAATCTACACACCAACCATGTCATTCTCCTCCTCTTTTTCCCTCTTCCTCTCCTAACTGGTCTTCTCTGCCTTAGATGTTTTTATTAGTTGCATACACTTTTCATGTATTATCCCGCTGTGTAAGCATCACCCAAGGGCTGATAAAGCTGACAAAGGTGACCCACATCTTGAAGACCGTAGAGAAACCCACAGCCTCAGAATAAAACTGAGGCAAGACACCAGCACAGAGGACAGCCACAGACCATGCATCATCATCAAACCACTAAGTATAGTATAGGCGTCAGCTCGTCATGATAAGAGTAGAGCAACATCTTGAAGGCCGTAGAGAAATCCACAACATCAGAATAAAACTGAGGCACGACACCAGCACAGAGGACAGCCACAGACCGTGCATCATCATCAAACCACTAAGTATAGTTTAGGCGTCAGCTCATCATGATAAGAGTAGAGCCACCTGGTAGTCAGACACCTTCTAATCATAGGCAGCAACTGTAGCATCATCAGCAACATTGGAAGCCTCACAGCTGCTGGATCAGCACCCGGGACAAGAACCGGTGGTGAAGACTCCACATAGGCAACATTGGCACAGCGGACAAGGGATCTTGCTACAGAGGACGCCCCAAAGACAAAGACCACAAATGTGAATACACATGTCGGTGACAAAGTCGGTGTAACACCGTCAAACATCACCAGGGAGCCTGTGCCAGTCCTGACATATTGGGCGCCCGGGGCAAAGACAATAAGGCGGGCCTTTTTTACAAGAACTCTTAATATATTTTCCATTTGTATGGTTGTCGTGAACATTAAAAAGCATAATATAACAAACAAAAATTAATAATAGGTAAACCCTGTACTCAGAGTTTTCACAATCTCTCTCCTCCTTCAAAGTAAGAGCCATAATTTTTAAAATATAGACTCAAGCAGCGGAGGGGACGTGGAGCACTCGGGTCTGCACCCCTCTGAAATCTGCACGTCCATTATTGTCTTGGGATGAATACAGTTAATGCAGTTTACTTTTCCCTCCAACCAATACGAGAAATATACAACATAGTAAGAACAATGAATCACATTTATTTCGGCCCCACAACTCTGTCATGTCCCATGCGAGGAAGCTCAGGCTGAGATGGGTTGGAGTAAAAGTTCGTGGCCATCAAGTGGGAACAGGTCAAGGGACGTCGACCACGCGCAAAGCTCAGGTCAAGGACGCAGGCCACAAGCATGAAGCCCGCGACCTCGATGCAGTACCGCTGGCTGCAGGCACGGTTGCTGAGGCGGAGCACGTCCATGCCGAGCTCGACGTCAATGGGGACAACCGAGACGTGGATGACGTACAAGCATCTGGTGGCTGCAGGAATGAAGGCCATGGTGCCGGCGACCTGGAAAGACGCGGTGCCATGCCGAGCTCGACGGCGACCATTGGAGTAGTACCGCTGGCAGCAGGAACGAAGGCCATGGTGCTGGCGACCTGGGAAGACGCGGTGTCGCTGGCCGCTGTCACGCAGGACACGACAAGCTAGAACGGCGATTGCATTTCTCGCTGGTCGCGGGACTTGGTGTCAGTGGCTAGGGCGGACATCGTGTCATTGGCTGTGTCCGCACGGGACGCAGCAAGCTCGGACGGCTACCTCGTTCTTCCTCAACATTGCTCCCCGTCGGCGACATAGTCTTCCTTGTTCCTCCTAGCTTTTTTTCCCACATCGCCGAAGGAGAAGACCAGGAGTGAAAAGAGGAAACAGAAAAGTGGAGAGAAGAACATGAGCAGTGTCAGTTGATGGTAGGGGAGAATGGGCGTCCAGGGGAAGATGGCTTTGTGAAGAGAAGGTGCGGCGTGGGTGCATTGATTAGGTTTTTGGGCGCTGGTGGTTGAGGTCTGTGCTCACTGACAACGTCAGTCCGAAAAGGATATCGAATACAAGCCTATATTATGTGACATACATGGTTCATAATCTCCTAATACAGACTGTCTAATATAATGGTGTGAATCCTGAGGCACATGAATGGGGCAGATCCGGTGGGTGTGGTCGCTGTGTGCTCCAATGCAATTTCACTCAAGTAGCAAGCTATTATCTCTTATTCATATCACAATATTGTGGATATTGCGATTATTTCTCGATGCTATTACATTTACTTTCCCAATATCTCTTATTTCTCATTTTGACCAAACATGCATCAAAGAAAAAAGGTGAGTTACACACAAGACACAAACTACTATTGGAGAAGTAAATATGTCGTATGTGGGCCCATGTTCCAGTCTGGCCCAAAAGGCCCAAGCCCATTCACTAACCTAGAAGAGGAGACGTTGTCTCATCATGGGCGCCACTTCACACGAGATCGAGCAGCCACCAGGTGCTTTCCTCTCTCAACTAAATGGTATTGGAGAGCGAGGTTGAGGGAGGAAGGCGACGGCGGTAGAGTCGCCCTCGAGGCGGCGAGGTCCGGTGGGGAAATCGGCAGCGAGCTGCGTGGTGGAGACAAGCGGCTGCCTGCGAGCTGCGCACGCGCATGAGGCGGAGGTGCTGCTGCTGGGTGAGCGAGTGGGACCGGGAGAAGCGGCTGAGCTGAGGAAGAGGGGCGGTGAAGTTGGCTGCTGGTGCCTCAGTTGCTGATTCTGCTGCTGCTGAGCTTGGTGCTGCTGCGCAGGTAGGAGAAGAGGTGGTGCTGGAGGCGGAGAGGATCCACGCGAGCCACCGGACGTCCGATGCCTGACTGTGCGCAGCCACTCAGGTTTACACCCATGTATCCCCCTCTCTCTCCCTAGACTATATATACCCCTTCACTTGGACGAACTAGGGTCAGCAAAGGATTAGCTCAGATTTGAGATAGAGCTTTGCTCATCCACTACCCTCTCCCATGGAGATCAAGGCCTCCATGTAAGAAGATCCCCTAGTGGATCAAGACCCCTTCTAGGGAAGATCCTCTTGGATATCAAGCCCTCAATTCCTCTAAGGATTGGGGTGAACTAGTTCCTCTTTACCTTCTTGTGTTGGATTTGGACCTTTGTATCCCTCTTTGTGTGTATATGGATTTAGCACATGTGTGATTGGATCTTTGTCAATTGAGTGTTCATCTTGTGTTCTTCTCTTGATTTGCTTCTTTCCCCGCCTCCAAGTGTGAAAACATCATGAACTAGGGTTTTGCCCTACATCATCTTGATATCAGAGCAAGGTTGATTCACACCTTAAGAGTACTTCTCTCTATTTTCTAGCCCCAATTTTGTGTGTTTTTGCCCAATTTCGAAAATCCCCACAAAAATAGCCCCACCAAAACTTTTGTGATTTGTTGGTTATGATGTTGTTTTGTTGATTTTGATCCATGGATTCGAAGTGTTGCAGGTGGATCTAGCTTTCCCCACCTTCTCCTCCCTTTTCAAATTGTTATGGCGCTGCTAGAAGGAGGGCGCGAGAGGGCCGGCCGGGGGCCTTTTGCCCAAGGCCGGGCAAGATGGAAGGGATTTCCTTCTTAATTCTTGCTTGATTAGATTGATACATCTCCTCTCTTTATATAGAGAGGTTTACTTGAGTCCCAAGCAAGGCTTACTTGACCCCTAAGCAAGCGACCCTTATCTCTAATTAACCCTAGGACTAACGGGCTATACCGCCAGCCTAGGCCATTAGGCCCATTACGTACTCTAACAATATGAGTATTTTAAAAAACATTTGATATGTACTGCGGGTTTAATGTCAGAAAACATTAGGGGGTTTTCTATAAAATAGCAAAACGGACTAAGAATACTAATTTCTTTTATTAGTAGGTATAGAGATACCCCTTCACTTGGACAAACTAGGGTCAACAAAGGATTAGCTCAGATTTGAGATAGAGCTTTGCTCATTCACTACCCTCTCCCATGGAGATCAAGGCCTCCATGTGAGAAGATCCCCTAGTGGATTCAAGACCCCTTCTAGGGAAGATCCTCTTGGATATCAAGCCCTCAATTCCTCTAATGATTGGGATGAACTAGTTCCTCTTAAACTTCTTGTGTTGGATTTGGACCTTTGTATCCCTCGTGTGTATGTGGATTTAGCACATGAGTGATTCGATCTTTGTCAACTGAATGTTCATCTTGTGTTCTTCTCTTGATTTGATCCTTTCCTCACCTCCAAGTGTGAAAAGATCATGAACTAGGGTTTTTCCCTACATCAGCAGGTGTTGTGGGAGATTCTCAAACGGCGGCGGCAACTACAACCGAACGTAGTAGGGCAGTTGCGTAATGAGACCTTGCTGGCTCACGACGTATCCAGCAATGGCAAGATGGGAGAGATGTATACCGTAGTATATAGTTTGATGGCTCGAAGGCGGAGTTGCGGACAACGGACTTGAGGAAACCAGTGGAGCGGCGTACAATGCGGTGGATTGCCTGGTAAATCAACGTGAACTTTGCACACTGTTTAGGATAAACATTCATCGATTGTGGTTGCGATCCAACAACTAGCCCAGCTTGACCCCACATCATTCCTGGCCCTCAATCTAGGTCGATCGACCCCGACCCCAGCTCAGGGAATGGACCTTCGACCCCCAAACTAGGCTACTGTGGGGAAACTAGAGTGATAGGTGTTTCAAGAAAAGTCAAGAAGGAAATATCCTCCACGGAGGCCAAAGGAGAGGATCGACGTAGATAAAGGATGGGACTCATCGAAAGACACATCCCGAGAAATCTACATCCGACAACCAATAGAATCCCAACACCGGGAGCCCTTGTGCTCATCACTGTAACCTAGATGACAAAGTCAACAGTCAGTTTGTTGCATTCACGAGGTGCCAAAAGGAAATAGCAAACACAACCGAACAACCGAAGTGCAAAGTAGTCAGTAGAACGACCAACAAAGACACTCAAGGGAAGTGCCACCCTGCAAACCAAAGGAAGTCTGAATTCGGACGATAGGTTGATCTGGAAGCAACCTCACCCCAAAAGTGAAGGGAAGAGAAGTGACAATTATCCACATGAGCCGTCTCAAGAAGGTGACGATGCTTGCGCTAAGCAACACCATTGTAGGTGTGAGCACCAGGACAAGAGAACTAAGCAAAAGTGCCTTGCTCAGTAAGGAAGTACTCCCTCTGTCCCTCTATAAGGTGTATTTGTTTTTTCAAAAGTCAAACGAGTACAAGTTTGACCAAGTTTTCAGAAAAATATATCAATATTCACAATATGAAATTTATATCATTTGATCGATCATGAAAGGTAGTTTCATATTTTATCTATTAGGTATTGCAGGTGTTTCTATTTTGTTCTATAATCTTGGTCAAACTTTCAAATGGTTGACTTGCACGGAAACAATACACCATATATTCTGGAACGGAGGGAGTAACACAACAAACGAGATATACTCACCAGCTGAATCGACACGAGAACACAACTAGGGGCATGGATCCAGGAGGGAACTGCGCACTAGATGACCCTAGAGAAGTCAATCCACAAGGAGGTGATGTATTCTCTCTAATATTTGGCCGCTTAACATGCATGATGGGTTGTGCAGTAGGTTTTGGTGAGCAAGGCAATGATGGTCCAACAACAGTTTATGGTGGCAACCCAGAAGAAGAATTTCACTTCCGAGTCAATTGAGTCATGGATGGTCGCCTTGTAGCACAAACAAGGCGTGAAAATCCCGAACTCCGTCCAGCACCAAATGAGAGCTCATCAGAAAGATTTGTGCGGCTACTATCTGCCACAGTACGAACTGCGAAAGGTCCGACTACGAAATGCCTCCGAAAACTATTGAGAGAAAATACACCAAGATAATTACTTGAAATATAAAGTGGTTACATGCCTAGTTGGAACTAAAAGACGCTAGGAGAGTAATTCATGAAAATTCAAACCACACAGCTTCACTGCACGCACAAGGTAGGAAAGAGTAATGGCAGGAATGGAGCATAAGGTCGAATGTGTACTATACACGACATGGCCATCAATAAAGTGAACCCGAGTAATCATGTACCTAGTTTGCTTCCTTTTCTCATATTTTATTGTTGTCCAAAAATGAAAAAAATATAATACTGCCTATTTAGAAGTTAACCAAGTATTTTAGTCAATTTGATCATTTGAGGAAAATATAAATATCAAGGTTATCACTAAACTTGGCGCAAATCTTCTTATTTAGCAAGTGAAGTCCTTTTTACAAACCTCGCAAAGTCATCACCAATTTCAGGGGATGTACTCATACTTTTTGGACGTCCTCTCCGCGCACTTGACGTTGATGCACCATCTGACCTAACATCAAGTAAGACACAATTAATTAGGCCAAAGAGAAGATAATACTGCAGCATTAGCAACAATGTTAACTGCAATATTGTTAATCACTAATAGCTTGTAAATATGAGCTGGCTTCCAAAGTTAAGTACAGATTAACAAAGCATAGAATATATATATAGGGAAAATCCATCCTACCACCCAGTGGTAGTTACCCCACATATGTCATATACTACCATATGGTATTATATATACTACTTTATCATTATAAATATGTTCATATATTATATATAAGATATTTCAAAGTGAATTACATGAAAAAATTGTAAGTTGACCCAAGATTTTTATTATATTTGTGAAATACGTATACATTTGTATGTAAAAAAGAGCATACTCAAAATACGATGCATACTACCTAAAAAGTAGTATATATACTACCTAAACATTCTTATATACTACATACTACACGTACATACTCTCCGATTTGATAGATACTACATACAACATACAAAACTGAAGTGGTGGTAACTACCACTGCTTGTAGATAAAATTTGTCATATATATAATCTTTTATGCCCTAAAGCACGACCCCAATGAACCAAGTACAACTTGATTGCACGCACAACCTTAACATGCTGAAAAAAATCCAGGAACTTATTCTCAAAATAAGAAGGGAGGAAGTCCAAGAAACCAGTCAGCACCAATTCCCACTATTAAACCCAAAAATACAAGGCAATATGCCGATTGAAAGTCAATCGTAAAGGTTAAACAAAGAATCAATTAGAGAAGTCAGATCCACCCAGTTAGCAGTGAGAACCAGCTTTGGGAGGAAGCATGGATCAAACAGAACTACTGTACGCTGAAGGCGCTCGGCGTCACCCTTGATGACACCTGGCGGGGTTGTAGCAGGAGATGTGGCGACCACCGACGATCTCAAGGATAACGATACCGGCGACAGAGATGGGTGGAAAATAAGGATTATTTTCCTCTTAAATATGGTGCCAATGTAATTAAAAAACAACAAGTGACGCTCAAGGAGCTGTTTGCCGAGTTTTGAAACTATAAAATAAAACAAAAACATGACACTCGAGAATTCTTTGGTTCTATTTATCATATTCAAATAACTTGGCCTATTTGAACAATAAAAAATGTTGCTACCTTCATTGTTCAGGCATTTCCTTTAAATCATGGCAATGAGCTATTTAACTATCTTCTTATTTGATGATTAAGACTTAACAAATTAATAAAATAGAAACTTACTGAGGTACCTTGATACAGCTACACCATCTCCGTACTGTCTGTCACCCAAGTTTGAGCGCCCATGTGCTCTGGACAATGGATGGTCTGGACTACAGGAACAAATAAATACATTTTAATCTAAATCCATTCTGAATCTTTAAAGCAGTTACAGATTCTATATATAGCAGAGAAGAATTGATATAAATAATATAGGACAGGAAGATAAAGCAAGCAGAAACAAAACCCTCAAAGAGATATAAATATGGGACAATTAACTCAAATTAGCCATTTCCAGATTGCTGCTTTTCATCTAAAAGCTGACCACAACAAAGGCTGATTTTTAAGCAACTAATATGTCAGAGGCAGGGCAGTATGATGCGGTTGGGGCCATGCGGAGCTCACCATCAGAGTGAGAGGATAATGGTGCTGAGTTAGTTACATGTAGCGTTAACTCAGTTTCACGCCATGATATGCCATGCCGTGTCATGTTATTGCTTTATCCTGAGGGGTCAGACTACACCAAGTCTCAAAGTGGAGGGATCAATATGTTGGGCGACGTCATCCTCCTCCATGTCCGCAGCTGTACCGGCTCGATCGATTCCTGCGCATAGTTCGTCATCGCGCACGAAGCCCACGCCTACACATAGATAGGCGTGTTGTACACACCTTATCATGTCATTGCTCCATGGCTAGTATATATAGCGTCATGTACAGTGTATGTAATCATCATGTGAGTAATACAACATTCTTCTTGGTAATCAGACCGAGAAGCTTTCCCTCTCTTTCGCCATGGCTGACACTACCACGGCCCTCAGCCCTAGCTCCTCGTCGACCTCTGTTGCTACCGATCCTTCAGGATCTCAAGTAGCTGGCCTCAACGACACCGTGATCTCCCCACCCGGCTCCCCTTCCGCGGTGCACGGGCCCTCGCCATTGTGTCGTCGATCACCTAGGTACCCTCCGCCAATTCCCTCTCAACCCTACCCGCCATAACTACCACCCTCTCGATACACTTCAAGATCACTGACTACGTCATGTTCTATGTCAACCTCGCCACCCGCAACTACCCTTCGTCATCTGCAAATCTGGCGTCCAAGAACACGTCGAGGTGGAGTCCAATCCCCTAAAGAAACGCACAATGGCGCAACGAACACCCCAAAATGAATTTGGGGTGTTACTAGAAGCATATGCATCTCATAATCTTTTGCTTGCACATTTAGATCTTAAGGAAGGAATATTTAAATTGATTTTCAAAATAAAAATAAAAAAGAGTGGACGATGACATGACTTCCTCAAATTATAGGGAATGATTCAGATATACCTCATATGCATATTTGGAGTTCTAGTATAATTATTGGAATTATAAAACCCTACACACTATTTTTATGCCATGTGTGTCCACCATAGATTTATATGTCAGCCTTCTTTTCTAGCATTGGCCCTTTCTGTACAATTTTTGCAGCCTTTCTCGGCGTGGTTGTCTTTGTACGACTTATGTAGCCTCCTTTTGCATTGCTGTTGATCTACACCCCTTTCTTTCCCCCGAGCTTCTTGCGCCACCGGTTTCTATTGCTATGATCTTTGCAACATGCTTCTTCTATCCCTTTTTGGCTTGACTCAACATGTTTCTAAAAACTCCATGCTACTATGAACGTGGATTTTGGGATTTCGCTATTTATCTTAGTCTTACACTTTTTCAAATGAAATGCTTTGTGTACGCTTTGCATTTGAGAGAGGGGGTGTTAAGGACTACTTGCGGACGCTCAAGAATCAACTTTCTACTAAGGGTATCGTTAGCAGCGTGGTTGGGAACGAGTAGGCAGGGGTGCGTACGGCGGCCTTATAGTGAAGGTCGTCGTACACTCGACTCAATGATGTTTTTAAATAGGTTTTGTCGCCTCATGGGAGCATGACCAACATCCTATGGAAGGGTCGTCAAGAGTGGTGCCCGCTGCACGGAATACTTGTGTCGCCACGACTCCCAACTAGTCCGCACCTGGTCCCTCGGACTCCAGATCTCGGCCTTCCTAACTCTTAAGAGAGCTAGTAGGGGAGAGTGACCCCCTTCTTGAGTGAGTGATTTACATGCCTATGGAGGGCCTTGTATAGCCTAGGGGTCCTTGACAAATGACCAAGGCTACTAGGTAATTTTCCCTCCTTTGGTCCCATATGCCACTAGTTGGGGTTGGAGGTGGGTTGTAGCCCATTAGGGGAGAACCCCTAAACTACCCATCTTTGACTTTTGGGGATCTTCATTTGACTAGTTGACCATGAAGCCTTGCTTGGAATTTTGTTGGCCAGGGTGGCTTGCTTGGACCCATGATGAGTTACTCTGACTTGTGTTGACTGCCCACATGGCATGTTACATAGGGTAGGGGTGGTGCCTTCAGAAGGGTCAGAGCCATTACTGCAACACTGCAACATTATGTATTGGTCTAGGTGTCTATTAGCCTAGATTTCCTTCCTTGTACTCCAAGTCCATTGTATTGTATATTTACGCCTTGGGCTCTGCAATATAAGACAAGTTGCTCCTCTTAACAAAAACCATCGGATGTATGTAGACATATTTTAGAGTGTAGATTTACTCATTTTGCTCCGTATGTAGTCACTTATTGGAATTTGTAGAAAGACTTATATTTGGTAACGGAGGGAGTAGAATCGATCGGCTAGCTACCATTTAGCCTGCTGTGCGTACTGAGTGTTCTCCAACGACAAATTAATCTACTCCATGGGCGAGCTTTGTTTTAGACGTCCGCTATTCGGAGGAGAGTTATCGTCAGTCAGCGACTCAATAGAAGCATGCAAGATTGCCGGAGAGTGACTTGCACCGCTGGCTCAACCGATGGGGTCGTCTACAGAAAAACAAACTACATGCTACCCCTTGCGGCATGGTGACCAACAGACGAAGGAATCCCTGGCGACAGCGTCAAGAAGAAGATGGCTTGTGAGAGACCAACAAAATTAAAAAAAGGTTAAGCACCTAGCCTGAAATGGCTAATAATGAGAAGATAAATTGCATTACAGTTAATGACGAGGAGTCGAAGGCGCTGCCCTTTTCTCTCGGTTCTGTTTTGAAAAAAGAGGTAAGATACCATGATTTATTAAACTACAGTATTTTTTTCATCCAAACACCTCAAAGTATTTAAAACCATGGTTTTTTTTAGAAACCACGGTATTCCTCAAAAACTGTAAAATTACTTTGTATCCAAAGTTCCAAACGCACCCTAAAAAGACACAAGTGCCCTTGAAAAGATAATTTTGAAGGCAAAATTCATGGGCATATTTGTCTTTTGAGAGCCATTAGGATATTGCTTCTACCAGATATTTGGGCTTTAGGAGGTCGCTCAGACCTCGTCTTTTTCGGCGACAAGGTGACCTGCACTCCTAAACCACCATGGTAAGGCTGCATTTGGCATTGAGATGGATTATGATAATCCAGCTTTTGCTATTTTTTTCTATTTGGCTAACCATCTTTTTTCCTGCTTTCATGGCTACTTACCGCCCAGAATTTATAAGGAAAGTTCAGTACAACATAGTTTAGTGCCAATAAACTAAGTCTAAATCTTAATAATCAAGGAAAAATATGAACAATTTAGTAAAATTTCAATAAACTTTGGAAAATCAAAAAATAATGAGGAAAATAAATTTGGAAACCAGTAATCATAAGCAGAAACGGAAAACATAAAACTGGTATAAATAAAAGGAAATTAAAAGAAGATAAATATCTAGATACATTTGATCTAATTCTTCATATAATTTATAACATTTTCATCTTTCCTAAGTTTATAGTCAAAACAGTGAAATATTAAAAAAAAAACTCATCACTGCAGATAATCCCATGTTTTTGAAGATCCTATCAATCCTGTGATATTCCTATTCCTACGTTCTCGAATTTCTAAAGTTCAGATAGGCCCTTAGAAGTGCTAGATAGATAGAACATGATTATCTCTGTAACAAACAACTGCTAATCTCTGCACGCACAAACCATAGCCTTTAGTTGCTAACATTCTACAGAAGTGTGACCCTCCGCCATCATGTGTAGAACTAAGTTCTGATGGTGAACGAGTCTGAGCAGCTATCATGCATATTAGAGGTAGAAAATAGTAAGATACAGAACTTTGACAGTGCAGAAGATTACTACGGCAAAAGAGATCTCACGCCAGACTAAAAGAACCATGTAATGAACAAATTTACCAGATTGAACCATGTAATGAACAAATTTACCAGATTGGTGACAATAGCTACTGTGTAAACAGAAAAGGGTAAAACTAAGAACCTTGAACTGGCAGTTCTTTGATGTTCATTAGCTTTCCTCCCACGGCGTCCACATAAGGCATTGGCAACATTTGGTTCACTATGTGATGAACTTGTAAACCATGAAATGGAAAAATAAAAAGGTAATTCTGAAACGTGAACACTGAAAAAACAGAGCAAGGATGAAAGAGAATGTAGAAGGATGGAAGAAAATTGTTATATTTATTTGAGGCTTACCATCTCAATTTGCCCTCCATAGAGTTTGAAGTTCGGTGCATGATGTCTCTTAGGGACGGAACTTTAAATGACCTATTGTTTTCATCTTGCTCTTGCCTGAAAAGTGACATAAATTGGCAATAGTGCTTATCAGGAACAATATCAAGGTACTAGAAGGCTACAATTATATAGTTCTAAGACTACAGATTGATGTTTAGAAATATAGATTGTTCCTGGCAAACAAGACAATGATTTTAAGTTTGCACAGGTATTTCTATGCCCAAAGCTGAAGTCAAACAGAGCAGTATCATACTATCATATGTTGCTAATGCAATAATAAGATCCCTGCAAGGGACCAAACATAACCAGAACCAGAAACAGGTATATCAAAAAGGGAATACACAAGCATACCGTTGAGAGCACAAAGGACTATTCGGTTCAAGAGGAGAATCACAAGAATCATAGTCAGCAGAGTCACTCTCTCCAGCAGCAGATATATGGGATGTGATTATAGCATTGGATGAGAATGGAATTAGTTGTCCTGGAAAACGCATTAGATCAACGAGAAACTCCATGGACTTCAGCATAACAACAACAGACATATGTTTGGGTGAGTCATCGTGTTCATGAGATTCTTCATCTGAAATGCCCTGCACATATTAAATAACATAGTAATGTAGGGTTCAGGAATTTCACGAGTGGGAAGAATCCTATTTCAAAGTGCAGACGCACTAACGAGAAGGTAATAGAACTTACCACCAACAGCTTAGAATCTATACCAACAGAGTCAGCAAGGACTTTAAATAAAATTGCTCTGGGCCGACAAGATCCATGTCTTATCTGCCCCAACAATTGAATTCCCTTGTTTTCCATGAAATGAAAATTTTCTTCAGAAGAAGTTCTTGCAGGGCTGAGCTGTGGATTTGGTCGCTTATAGAAGTCACAAACCTGCAATTATCATTAAAAATTATGCTCGCACGGAAATACGTAAATAGTTTCACATCAGTACAGGCCGGAAGAAATGTAACTAAAGGCAGCCTTTTAAAATGTGTAATTAGAACCATATCTGTACAGGCTCGGAAAAACAAGAAAAAACAATCTATACTTCAGAAATGAGTTATTTTATACATCAAGCAGCAACTAGAATCCACGAAACACTTCAAGGAATAAATAGGTCAGTTAAAATGGTTGCAGAACAAGGAAGAGTTTTTGTGATTTATTTACACAGCAATTGATCATAGAGAAATTGCAGCAAACAGTTTTTCTAAAGAAGAAAAGAAGATGGCATCATTGTCCCCCATTGCATAAAGGATCTCAGAGAGAACTTACCAAACCTGCAAGCTTTTTTATCATTGCGGCTGGGTTAGAACTCAATCCTTTTACCAGAGCTACACATAGCTGCCTTATCGCAGATAGCTTTTTATCCTTCTCTAAGTCCACAAGAATTATCTCAGCCTTGAAGCCCTCTATTCCAAGGGAATATAGATCATCAGGAGAAGGAATGGCGTCAAAACACTCCTTCAGTTTCTTATCCTACAAAGTTCAGAATGATAATATAAAATAAATAAAGAAGTACAGAGAGAGTGCTAACAAATTGGTACCTCCAATAAGATCCACTTACCGGTATAATTGAGTAAAATCCATTGGGTATTGGACTCGATAGAGATCCAGTAGACCATAATTCCTGAGAAGCGCAAAATGAATGGTCACCTTTCATACAGTTAAGAGAAGAATCTGCCAAATCCGAATTGTGGTCCTGCTTAGCCAAGGAAATGGATTGGAACTTATGCTCTTCATGTGAGGACAGCCAATTTGCGTCAGTAGAGTGTATATCAGATTGCCCTTCACCATCTGGCAGATCATCCATCTCAAATATATGTTAAAATACAGTATCATTTTACGAATGTCATCATACAGATCAACCAGTCTGCAAAAGAAAAGGTACAACAAATAGATTGAATTAGACGAGTGTTGACTCTTAGTGTGCATAAGCTAAAAAGAGATAGAGTGTTGATTCTTGTATTTGGCCAGTAAAAAAGAAAGAGCAGATACCAATGACACAGCTTCTATTATTTAAACTTCATTGGTTATACACACCCTACTTATGCAGCAAGAGTTGCTGCATTTAGCTAGCAGTGTATATACAGTATGGGCAGTATTTACCACGATATAAGTGATCCTAGTTTTCGCTTAGTGTTAGCTGTAATCCTTGTGCCTTTTGTTTTATTGGCACATTAGCACAGGTCAGCTAGAACTTTCTTAGTCAGTAAGACAGTATATGCAAGTACACAGTGTAGTCAATTTGCCTATTACATGTACTAGCAGATGCCTTTTGCATATATGGGTCGATTGCTAGCAATCGACTTGTCTATGTACTATATTTAGACCTCACAACAACAATACAAGCTCAACCTCCCTTGTTCAGCTCACAGTTACCTGATTCGCAATTCGCTCGGTTCACGATTCAGGATTCGCTTCATCTACCAAATCAGATTTGATGGGGGACACACATCTACGATTCGCGAATCGTAGTTATTGAAGGGGTTCGCGAACCCGGCGATTACGATTCGTCGCCTCTAGCATACAATGTATTTTTCTCTTTATATGGAGGGCTTCATTAGTTCATTGACCATCCATGGCAATCCCATCGATGAACATAGGGTTGTCGAGAAGTTTTTGTGTGTCATCCCTTGGAGGTATGTGTAGATTGCGCCGTCAATCGAGACTATACTCGATACAACGAAGCTCTCAATTGAATAGGTGACAAGCCAGCTCAAGACGGCTTATGATCATTGTGAGTCGTAAACCAAGTTGGAGCAGCCGATCCTATCCAGCAGCAAGGTCTACTTCTCTGAGGAGTAGTGACTCACCCAGATGAAGCAAAGGCAGGACGGAGAGGGAGCTCCAGGCCTCCCAACCAAAGGCGGGAGGGATAGGAAAGCTCCAAGCCTCCTAATTCACATTTACCCATTGGGTACCCCTACCAGATCAACTTACACCACATACAACGGTGACCATTTCATCCTCTTTTGACAACTTTACGTGAAGCGAGGCAGGTCATTTTGATTTTGTCAAGGGTGCTGACTTGAGGTATCCATTCCAACATAAGCTTACTCTTCCCTTGACATTACCTTTGTGAGTCATTCGACCCCTTCACGACAAATTTGAGCCCATCGAGACTAGCTATTTGAGTATTGCTGGGCCTCGTGGCCTTGAGCATCGTAGTGACATCTTGCACACTATTTGGTGCCTCATAGTTAATCCGTGCAATATCTTGTGATAGTTTGTCTTGCATTTTTGGTCAAGTCTCAAAAGAAGTGGCAAAAGGAAGTAAAGTTCAAACAATAAAGATACAGACCTTAAATAAGCAAAAAGGGGAAGAGCAAAAGAGATATATGTGCCAGGTATACCTAATATAGAGATATATCTTGTGATATATAACCAAAAGAGATACTTAATATCTTGCGATAGTTTGTCTTGCATTTTTGGTCAAGTCTCAAAGGAAGTGACAAATGCAAGTAAAGTTAAAACAATAAAATACAAAGCTTATAAGCAAAAAGATTAAGAGCAAAAGAGATATTTGTGCCAGGTATATATAATATAGAGATACATCAAGCATGCAAGTTTGTAAATCTTTGCCGTATCATGAAATCAAGCTAGCGTATTTTTTTGTGTTTGTGTAACAAGAGCTTAGTCTTCGATAAGCCAATCATTCTTACATTTGTGATCAAATTGCATTACATTGAGTTCATTGTGGATATTTACCAATCTTTTCGATATCTTGGTCCACTTAATCCTTGATTTTGTTCCACTGACCTTACCAAGATCCACATATAGCCTTGTTGCGAGTGTGTAGGTGCGCAGACAAGGTTCTTTGCCAACTTATCTCTCATTTCCAACTATCGATCGGGAGGTCCTTTTTACTTTTCAACTTCATCGGAAAGAGGTGTTAGAAATATACCCTAGAGGCAATCATAGCAATGATCATATTTCATTGAATCCATGAATTATTAAATGTTCCTTGAATAATATCATTTGTGTTGATTGGCAAGTATGTGACTTGTTTGTGAAACTCTATACTTGAATGGTTATTCTAAAGTAGTCCCTAGTGGGACTTAATTTGAGAACACATGAATATTCGACTAGCACATGTATTGGTTGATGACCATGTTTCACACTTCATGGACATGGAGATGTCGGACCAACAATGTGAAATGTTATGTGGGGTTGGATAAACCCAACTTGAGACATAGCGTGAATGTTAATTACCTCTTATAATGTGTATGTTATGTCCTTAGATGTGAGACGGTCATATGTACTTGAGATGTGTAGTGACTTGCTTAGGAGTTGCCAAACACTACTTTATAACTGATTAGTTATAAAGTTTGCTTTCTTGTTTATCATGAAGCATACTTCGAGCCATGGCCGGTCGATATGGGATTTGCCCCTCTCTTAGGTGAGAGAGAGATCTCTAGGGTCATCGAGTGATCAGATCCAAAAATGCATGGTTGTGCTACTTGAGGTTAAGAATTAACCTAGCAATGGATTCCAAGTACACAACATTGTGCAGGTTCATTTGATATGATCTTTACGTATGTTTGGGAGTTGGCATATCCTGCTAGGGGCCGCTACCCTAGAGAGCCTCCACCTCAACTGTTGTTCGGAGTTGCAAGCACACCATACTTATGGGCTCCTTGGAGGCGTTGCTGTTGCGACGCTTGTATGATCGCTCAAGGGATCCACAAGGAGGAGACACGATTCAACAGCTCTCCTTCCACTAGGTGACTACGCGTCTACTGCTAATCCCGTTACCTACAACCGCGGCATATTCTTGGGCGTTCATGGTAGAATTTTTTATTTGCGATAACGTAGTGTATCATGTTTCCTGCAAGAGGTAACTTTGGTACAATTCATTTCCTTTTAGCTACTCACATCTTTCGAAGAACCTACCTACAAGTTGGTCCAAGTTAAAGGACATTGTCGATGTTCTGGGATGGATAGCTAATTTGTTCGAAGGGGCGTACGAGTGGCAAATAGGGATGGCTACACAGAACAAACAACGACCTACCTAGGTTTGGGCCCCCCATAGAGAGGTAAAACCCTACTCCTGATGCTAAGATGTATTGCACTGTGTGTCTACCTGTCGGGCCCGTGGGACTAGGGATATCCAGGGCCGCCTGCCTTCGGCCCAGAGCGCGGCGCACGCCAAGGGTTCAACCACTGGCCCACCAGCAAGTGGTACGAGCAAGACCCCTCACGAGGCCCCACGCGAGGCGGTCTCCTGAGGCAGCCTCCCGACGCCCCCTCGCGGGGGCAAGCAGGTCAAGTGCTGCTCAGCCTGTCGCGCGGCCGCGTGCCTTCATGTGGGTGACGCGCACAACGACGAGCGACGCCAGAAGTTGTGCCAGCAGGCGCGGATGAAGAGGATTTCCCCTTTGGTGCTAAGGGAGCAAGGCCGGCCCGCCGGTTCCCAAAGCAATCCCCAAAGGTTGCCTGATCGGTGCAAAAAGACCAAGACGACGGACGCACCAGGACGGAGGTCATCACCGAGCCCACCGGCGCGTCACGAGCGGTGGTTTTGCAGATGAAGACCCCCCTTTTGTCGGGATAGACTGCGCCCTTGTCCTCCTTCAAATTGCTGTTGTGTGGCAACCCTTCCAGGCAATGTTTTCGGGGAAGAGGACCAAGGCATGTATAAAGGAAGGCAGAGTGCCGTTGTAGAGGAGATCGACCATTCTAGCTCTCCAACCCTTGTACTCTTGTCTCCTCCACCATAGCAATCCACAAACCAAGCATGAGTAGGGTTTTACACCGCAAGGTGGCCCAAACCTGGGTAACTGTTGTGTCTCCGGCCTGCCCCCGCTAGCTCCCTCTCGCCGTAGCATCACCGTGGTTAGAAGCAGGAAGGAGTAGGGCGGTAGGAACGAGTGCACCCCAGACTCCGAACCTCTTGGGTCCCAGGAGCCCCGATTTCGACATTTGGTGCACTAGGTAGGGGTGCGCCGCCGTTCTCCCGCTTCGTTTCGCCTCCTCCTTCACCAAGCTTCATGGCTGAAGCTCGCCGCGAGCGCGCTGAGCGCCGGGCAAGGCGCATCGCCAAGACGGCGCTTGTGGGCCACGACAGCCGCCGACACCCTGCTGGAGCCGCAGCAGCTGCCGCCATCGACCCCGCTGCCCACGAGCAGCAAGACTCCTCCATGCACCCCTCCGTGCAACCTGATGGCCGCATCGATACGGCCTCTTCCTCCCACGGCCGACAAACACGCAGGCCATGCTGCTCATGGCGCGCGAGCTGCTACGTTACCGCCCGGGCGACGCCGGCTACGATGCCTGGCTTGGCCGCATCACCGAGCTCGTCAACGCCGCCGGGGCCCTCTCACTCGCTCCGCCCTCCGCCATCTCGCGCTGGGGACGTGGCCCACAGTGCGCCTCCGCCACCTACCCTGCGCAGCGACCTCACCGAACCCCGACGCGACGCGCGTCCACGCAAGCCACCTGCGGAGCGCCCCCGCCGGCCCGAAATGAGGACAGTTGCCAAATCGTCCACCGTGCGCCGCCTAATGCGCATGTGTTCCTCGAGCAACAGCGTCAGCGCCAAGACCGGATCGTCCAAGAAGCCGCAGCGGCCGGGCGCCAGAACCGCGCAGCCCTCGTGCGCGGTGTTCCATCAAACAGCATGGGCTACCGGGCTTTCACCCACGAGCTGCGCCGGGTGGTCTGCCCGTTAAGTTCAAGCCAGAGCTGCCCCCACGTTACGACGGCGTCCCAGACCCCACGGAGTTTCTCCAGCTCTACGCGTTGGGTATCGAGGCTGCGAACGGCGACGACAAGGTCATGGCAAACTAATTCCCCATGGCCCTCAAGGACGTCACGCGCCCCCGGCTCATGAACCTGCCCGATGAGTCGATCTCTTCACCGACGTCATGGACGTCAAGATGCGCAAGAAGCTCGCCATCAACGACGATCTGGCCGAAGGTCGCCTCTTCATCCACAACGGCCCCGACATCGCGCTCGACGACAACAAGACCAAGGGCAAGGAGGTGAAGCGCAAGGACCTGCCGTGTTAGCAACGGGGCCTGAGCAGAAGCGCGGCCGCGACTGCGACGAGCCCAGAAGGACAACCGCCCGTTCTGCGTCTACCACAATGTGCGCACCCACAACACTGAAGACTGCCAGGAGCTCAAGTCACTCCGCGACGAGCGCTTGGGCCGTCGTGGGGATCGCAATGATCGCGGCCCCGGCCGTGGGGGAGGCCGTAGCGGCGGCCAATGGGACAGCCGCGACGGCAACCAGCGCTAGGCCTGGCGCGATCAGCCTCGTGAGGCGCACCCTCAGGCCAATGCTGCCCTTTCGCCACTATCGCCGCCACCCAGAAGTAACATCAACCAGCATGACGAGGGGGCTGGGGGCCTCGCGCGGTAGTCTGCATCCTTGGTGGAGCTTAGGCCCTCGCGTCCAACCACGTCTTCAAACAGTTCTCTCGCGAGGTGAACGCCGCACTCCCGAGCCCTGAGACCGCGCGGCCCCTCAAGTGGTCGCAATATGCCATCACCTTCGACTCCAAGGACCACCTCAGGTGCACGGCCGCTGCCGGCGCGCTCTCCATGTTGTGCACCCCCATCATCGGCAACATCACGGTCACCAAGACCCTCATCAACGGAGACGCCGACCTCAATGTGATCTCCATCGAGACCTTTGAAACGCTCCAAGTGCCCTACGACCAGTTGGCCCCGACCCGTCCCTTCTCCGGGGTGACCGATGGGTCAATCATTCCTCTAGGGCAAGTGCGCCTCCCAGTGACCTTCGACACCCGCCATAACTACCACACCGAGCTCATCGACTTCGACATGGCGCATTGGTCTGCCTTACAACGCAATCCTGGGGTATCCGGCACTCGCCAAATTTATGGCGGCAACCCACCACGGCTACAACGTCCTCAAGATGTCTGGCTGCAGCGACGTCATCGCCATCGCATGCGACGAGAAGGACGCGGTCTGCTCCCTCAAGCACGCCTACAGGGCCGCCACGACCACACTTGGATGGCGAGGATGCCGTCGGCCGGGCCTCCTGAGGCCGCTCCCGCAAGGAAGAAGCAGCTGCTCTCTCAAGCCCGCCGCAAGGCATCGGCTGACGGCAATGGCCCAGGCCCTGCCCTCACAGTCGGCGCCTGCTTCCCTCCCAAATAGGAAGGCGCACTCGACACCTCCCTTCAGGCAGGCTCGGGTGTTTTCATCAGGAAGGCATCAGACTAGTCCGGTGTGCCGAGGGAGGTGATCGAGCACCACCTAGCGGGGTGCCCCAGCGCGTGCCCCGCCAAGCAAGGAATACGACGCCAAGCGCTAGAGAAGCAAGAGTTCATCGCCCGGAAAATATCCAAGCTACAGGAAGCTCGAGCCATCCGTGGGGAGCGCCGCCTCGAGCGGCCCGTCAACCCGGTCATCGTCCCCGAGAAGGGCGGCAAGGCACGCATATGCATCAACCTCGCAAGCCTCAACAGGGCTTGCTCTCAAGACCTCTTCTGGTCGTCACGCGTTGGCCGGAGCACGGGCCTCACCACCAACTACACCCGCATGCCCTTCGGTCTGATGAACGCCAGCGCCACCTTCTAAAGGCTGGCGCGGCTCACTTAGAACCTCGCGAGCCTTCTGGCCCTCGCGAGCCCCCTGGGCGTTGGGAGCCTCCCGGCCTCTGAGCAACGGACCCCCGTGGCACACTTCGTCAAGCAGCTCGACGCTCCTACAGCGACATGTCGCCAGGTGATTTTTTGGTTGATCAAATTGAGGGCTCCCCACGGGCTGGATCATCCTCAAGCTGGCTAGGGTCCGTCCCCGTAGCAGCATCACTTTCTGGTTGTGTGACGAATCTTAATTATGCGGTGCCACCTTGAGAGCGCCACGCGCTCGCGACTACCCTCCTGACCATCTCACAAGCGGGTGCTACTGGCACGGCGTCTGTGCTTGGGTCCGTCTCTGCAGCGTAGATAAATCCAAGAGATCGAGCTCTGGCTTGCGGGCCTGCCCCTGCACACGCCACCTCACCAAGGTCCTTGGTGCCTTGTCTCCTCACGGAACAGCCATGAGTGAGTTGGCGAGTGCGCATCGCTCCCCATACCCCAAAATTTGTCAACATGCAGCCACCTCAAGTGTCGATTGTTCGAGGATCACGCAAGCGGCACCCCGTGCACCAGAAAGCGACAACTTGCAAAGCCCCAGGGAGACAAAGCCTCGAGGAGTGCACCTCGAGCGGCCGCGTTCACGGGTCGTGGCTCTGTCGGCACTACCCTTCGCAAAAGCTAAGTCTAACCACCTCATGAGGTGCAACTATCATCCCTAGAATTCCCTCTTCTCGCGACCTTGGCGGAGCCTGTCGCCTCTTTTTCACGCGAGCCGCTTGCACATGAAAAAGGAGGGTTTGATATACCTGCGGGGGCGGGAAGAGCTGACGTCGACTGGATTCGGAAACCCGTTGTCGCGCACGCTCGTCGAGTGCTCGCTGGAGGTTCTCTAGTCAAGTGCGCTCGACCAAGTTTGGCAGGCGCGTCCTCCAAGGCGCGAGCCTCGAGGGTTTCTCCAATGATAGGAGTGTGCAGTGCATCCACGTTCCGGCGGCGAAGTTCTTCTTTCTGCAGCGACATGAGAGGCTCGGGAAGATACTACTCATGGAGACGCGACGGGTCGCCTCCACCTGCGCCTCTGTTGGTGCGGGGAAAACCGGGAGGACTGGGCGGTCCATCAACCATCAGAACCTCCGCCGCTGGATCGCTGCTATCGCACTCGGATGCGGTCTCTGCGGAGCCAGTCGAACAGGCCGTAGAGGGATTCGTCGGGCTCGATCGCCGCGACTTGGGGGGTGGCCGACTGACGTGCCACCGCGTGCCTCACCCACCGCTGAAGTCTCGACCGTCCGAAGCGCTTGCGCCGGTGGGACACGGGAAGGGAGGACAACACATGAGCCGACCAGTAGGGGGTCGACGGTTGCGGCAGGAGAATGCCGCGGACGCACGCGCTAAAGTGCGTTGCCCCGCGAGCAGGGAGTGCGTCCACGTCAAGCGGAGCCTCCTGGAGCCAAGCAGAGTCGTCGACGATGAACGTGAGCGCGCCGAGACGGATCTCGCGGCCCTTCACCGAAACTCTGCCGAAAACCATGATGATTCGGGTCGGAAAAGGTCGCAACTCCTCCAACAAACGCTAAAACACCGGCCCCACGATGGGCGCCAACTGTCGTGGTTCTAAATCTGACAGTGATGTAGGGGGGTAAGTATGGAGAGGCAAGATCTTAGTTGTGGAGAAGTTGTAAGCACGCAAGGTTTACGAGTTCGGGCCCTTCTCGGAGGAAGTAATAGCCTTACGTCTCGGAGCCCGAAGGCGGTCGACTGGATTATGTGAGTATGAGTTACAGAGATGCGAACCCTTGTCTCGGAGGAGGGGGTGGCTTATATAGAGTGCGCCAGGACCCCGGCCAGCCCACGTTACAAAGGGTTCAATGTACATTAAGACGGGACGTTACTGGTAACGCTGGTAATAAAGTGCTATGATGACCATAAAAGCTATTTAATGACCGACCATTAGCGTGCGGAGTGATTTTAGGTCTCCTGGCCGTCGAGTGGTTGGATCTTGGTCGAGTGATTGCTTCTTGGTCGAGTGTCTTCAAGTCTGTCGAGTGGAACACCTTCAAGTCGATTGAAAGGTGATTTCTTCTAGAGATGTCCTTGGGTAGGGCAGTTAGGACAGGTCCATAACCCTACCCTAGGTACATAGCTTCATCACCAAGTTTGAGGTAGCGAATAATACTTGGTTCCTGAGTAAATCGAGGGCAGCTAGTGTCCCTCTGGGGAATATCCTCCTGCTCCTTTCAGGACGGAACCAAGGCCACCGTACTTTGGTGCCTGGGTGGTTTGGCATCCGTCTAGTGACATATTGAAGGTGCACCACAGTAGCCCTTCACTCTCGCGAGTGGTTTGGACCACAAAGGCAGCCCATTGTTGGCAGTATAAGAGTCCCAATTAACTCGGTTCTCGGCCGAAAGCCTGGTGAAGGCGTACTATGGTTGGACCAGCCGAGGCACATCACGACAAGCGTGGAGTCCACTAAGTAGTGGAGCGAATAGTCGTCGCTCCTTTGGTCTTCAGTCAAACAATTGCTTGGGAACAAGAGATTCACATGATCGCCCCTTCAGTTGATTTGGCGCGAAAAACTAAGTAGTGGAGGAGTGGTAATCAATGTGGTGTTTCTGCCCTGAGCACGAAACTCGAGGGGTTACGCATGACGTGGGGCGTCATACCACCTCCTTGGCGATAGTGGGGGAGCCAATGCATGGCACATGATGGGGTTGCACCGCCTGGGCTCATACCCCTAAGATAAGAAGGTGGGGTGAAAGTGTGTTTGTACCCTGTCACCTTCCAAATCCTTCCTTGAGCTTCCTTACGCTCCTCGCGTAGTGTTATTTCTCACATCTTGCCTCACTACACGCTCGAGCTTCTGTACACCGCGCTCACTTGTGCCGCCGCGGCACCTTTCGCCTGCCACGCCCGGATCCAATTCCAAAGATTCAGATCCACGCCGTTTCGACAGCGGGTCACTTGCGGCGACTGTGATTCACAGCAAAGTCATTGTCGACCACCTCTTCTTCGAAATCCGGTCAAAATCATCATGTGTGTAATCAAGAAATCCAGTTTTTTAGGGATATTAGGGAATTCAATTGATAGAGAGAGCCATGACCAGCTTGTAGGTCTCTCATCTATATATGTCACACGAGACCTATCCACGCAGTGAGTGTAGTCAGTCGCTACATGCATGATCCAAGAAGCAGGCACTTAGCGGCAACACACCAAATTTTGTGCTATCTAAAATAGTCCTCAAAGAGATCTATGGTTCAATGCCAATGGGCACTTGAACGTAGAGGGCTATTGCGAAGCTGATTGGGCTACTTGCCTTGGTAGATAGAAGGTCAACATCTCACTTTTGTGTCTTTGTTGGAGGAAACTTGGTATCTTGGAGGAGCAAGAAGCAGCAGGTGGTCCCCCGAATCAACCGCAAAAGCAAAAGTATAGAGCAACATGTAAGTGTTTGAGTGGGATGCTATGGATGAAAGGCCTCCTATCCGATTCGAGTTTATTAAAGAGAGGGACGCTAAATCTCTGGTTCGATAATAAGTCAGCCATTAATATTGCAAACATCCAGTTCAGCATGTGGAAACAGATCAATTCTTCATCAAAGAGAGGCTCCATGAGGTACCTTGAAGTAAGCCATGTAACCTCTGGAGAACAAATAGCAGATTGTTCGACAAGCAGATTTCCAGAAAATTCCACCCCCCCCCCCCCCCCCCCCCCGCCCCCCCAAAAAAAATCTACATGCTCTTCCATGTGCTACTTTCAGAACAGGCAGGGGGATCTCAACATAGATATATGAGTTTGCCGTGGTAGTTTTGCGACATTTTTTTGTTTTTAGGAGATCCATGCTGTGGAGGTCACAGTAACCAGATGTAAATATATATGTGACCAAATCAGACCGACAGCAACATGTTTGGTGTGGTTCAATAGCCAGCACAGTGCAGTTTACCACCAAAAGTTGAAAAGCAAGAAATCCAACTCCACCCAGTAATCCACGTAACTACTCTAGTACTGGATGAGGTACTATACTATCAATATGGCAGGTTATAGGGAAGGGAAGCATGGCTCTTTTCAAATAAGTCAAACAAAAACTTATACAACAGCCCAAAAAAATCACCAATTTCCAAACGGGTCAGTAGATTGGCGACATTCACTTCGCCCACCACAACGCTCGGCCATAACCAGCGAAATGCCTAATCCATATTCGGGTGTCAGTCTCTTTCAGCACGCAGTCTAAACCCCCTTTCTTGATCAAACACCACAACCTCGTTTGACCATTGAGCGTCCGCAGCCTCACACGCATTCACAATGGTGTGGCACAATCTATCAGCCAACCAAGGCAGACGAACTCTATCTCTCTCCCATCCAACTCCACCTAAAACTCTCGCGGCGTTGACCAACGCAGCGAGGTCAACGCCGGGAGCAGCATTACCACCATTCACGTACCCTCCGCAGCCCCCTCCGCTCCGCCACCAAGTCGCGACCCACTCACAACGACGAATGCCCCGAATGCCGCACCGACGCATCAACAGATCCCCTTCGTGCAAGGAACAAACAGCGGTCGCATTCGGCAGGACGAGACGGGAGTGGAGG
Source organism: Triticum aestivum (assembly GCF_018294505.1). Classification (NCBI taxonomy): domain Eukaryota; kingdom Viridiplantae; phylum Streptophyta; class Magnoliopsida; order Poales; family Poaceae; genus Triticum; species Triticum aestivum. The sequence goes on along the minus strand of NC_057809.1, from coordinate 255,352,415 downwards.
GAGGGGAGTAGGCATACCTGGGGACGCGGCGGGGAGAGGAGAGCCTCGCCCGCGGGATTCCGGCGGCCTCGCGAGCCCAAGTCCCGCGTGAAGTAGCGCGCGCGGGGGACGACGTCGTTCGGTGGTGGTGGGAGAGAGGAAAAGGGGATCTTGTGACGTGATTAGTAGTGCAGCTGAGGGTGGGTGGGTTGGGGTGGGGGCGGGGAGGAAGAGAAGGTATTAGAGCACATCTCTTTTTTTTTTTTGAGGAATATTAGAGCACATCTTTATCTTTCTTTACCTAGTAGGAGTACTTCGAGTGATACTAACGTGAAAGGCGTCGTATCAAGTATATCCGGGATGGCTCGTGCATCCCTGTATCCCTCCTCGGCCAGCCGATGAAGGTCAAGGGATGTGCTAGACAGAACCAAGCCATTCACGTTGCCTTCCGCGTCGCTATGAATAGTGCGGTGAAGACGTTGAACATATAAAGATCAATAGTGCGGCGAAGGCGAGCAGCGAAAGACAGCGAAAGAAAAAAGGAAACCGAGCCCGCGTCCTCAACCCTAGCCGCCGCCTCCTCCTCATTCTCCCACCTCAGTCGCCTCCCCCCTCCCCCTCCTCCCGCATCCCTCTTCCATCCGTACCTGACAGCGGCGCGCCTCCACCCGCTTCCGCCTCAGCCCCGCACACCGCCGGCCGCAGCAGTGGTTCCTGATCTGAGCCGTCTTCAGTGCGTGGAGCGAAGGAGGTCGGCTCCCTCCTTCTCCACGGTCGCGCGGCGGGAGAGGACTCAGCCCCGGTGTGGTTCTGCTCCAAGATCAGCGACGGGGGACGCTCGGCCACCGTTCTCTTCTCCGCCGTGGCTGCCGAGGCTGGCAAGGAGGTGTCCGGCATTCTCGAGATCGCCGCCCATTCTCTCGAGCTCAAAGGTTCGACCTTGATCACTTTCCCCCAACTTTTCTTGTTTCTTTTTCTCTCCGCCACTGCAACCTGCTCGATCCCCTTTTCCTATTTCTGGAAAAACATCTAAGATTTGGGCGTAAAGCTGGTGCGAGACATGAGTGGATTTCACAGATCTCCATCAGTGAAAGGCCATGTGTCATTAGATGGATTTGGTTTGGATACACTACTCAATACTCATGGTGGTATGGAATTTTAGATGGTACTGTTCTTTGTTTAGGGCTCGCATGTGCCTGTGGAGATCAGGCAGAGCATAATCTCTTAAAAAAGTGGCTTTGAATATTCTCGGCTGATGAAATATCCGCACACGGAACTTGTTATCACTCATTTCTAACTTTGCAGTCATGCCCTGGCCCAATTTTTTTAGCCCCTTTGATGCTACCACTTGTGGTTCTTGATTGCCAAGGTGGCCCTTTTGGGGCGCAAATGACATAAGGCTCACCATGAATCTACCCTTTTCAATTCTGGTAGAACTTATAACAACACACTATGAGGAATGGCTTTTGATTGATATATCCATACACTTCGGAGTACAGACTACAGATTAGGTGTTGGTACTAATTGGTTATGTATCTGGTGTTGTCTTTGGTTGATGGTATTGCCATTGATATTTCTACCTTGGTGCATAGAACTTGTCGAAGATAATCCATGCGATTGCATTGCTTCGATCTCCATTGTCTGTGTCGTCCTCGTCCTATACGAGCGAGCTGGGACCTTGAGATAAATATAGTTACTGTCGAAACCACTCTGGTAAAAAAGATTGTTATGTGTCCGTTCTCAGATTGTATGCCAAATTGCCAACAACATCTTATTACCCTGGTGTGAGCCTTCATCGTCAGTGCCAATATAGTTTTATTTTATGTGTGTGGCTGGGCTTGCAATATTCAGTTACACTGCAAGAACTTCGACAGAGGTATAGTGCTCACGGACAACGGTCTTCAGAGCTGCCGCATCAGTGTTCACCACCTGCTCAGACTCAGCAGTGTCTCTTCTTATTTTCTTTGTTCGCAATTTCTTTTTTGCGCGCAACTTCCTGTAGATTACCACCCGCACCACTTGCTCTGTCATTTGGTTTGGGAAGTGATGTTGCCATTGGTATTGTCTGTTTTGCAGGTTAACTTCGTGACTTACAGGCGCTGTTAAACAACATGAAGTGGCGACCTTCTCGCTGGTGAGTAATTTGGTAAAATTTCATGTTGTTTGTATGATCTGAAATAGTTCCCTCGCTATAAGCTTATGTTTTCTTTTAGATTGTTCATGCCCCTTGTAGAGTAGGAGAGGACAAACCAGTCAGGCAGAGCTATCATACATGAATAATAATCTTTAAAAACGTGAATATAGGTTCAGTCAGGCAGAGCTATCATACAACAATAACAAAAATATAGGATGAAGGGGTTGCTACGCACAACCGATGGCTCCACGTCGCTATGAATAGTGCAGAGGGCAAACCGGCTATAGAAGGTCTCCTGCTCGCGTTTTGATCTAGGGCCGTTTGATTGAGTTACTGCTCATAGGTTTAATTGTTTGTTGGCTGTACAGCCATTCGTTTTTTTTTCACACGCATGCTGGTTGTTGCAGTGCATGACCGATGGGACCACTCGTTTGTAGAGCTGCCGTTCAGTGCGCGTCGTGCGCTCGCGTCCGCGTCACCAAGTGGGGCGAACTGCGCCAGTTGCTGGTTGGCTGGTTCCTTACGCGCAAGGCGATTGGCTGGCCGTCGTGGGTGGGGATTGGGGCGTCGCATGGTCTATGCTGGAGTTGTTCACATATAACAAGTTCACTATTTGTTTCATTGGTCAATTGTATAATCTGTGGTCGTATTAAGTTGAACTATGCTCCTTTATTGGTATTTGGAGACAAGATACTGGCAGTTTTTACGTTACCAGACTGTTTATTAGTTATCTGTAGTTTTGTAACACTCTCCATTGTCTTTTTTTTGCGGTAAACACTCTCCATTGTCATTGGTAGTTCAGATTCTTCAGGAAGAATGGGTCTTGTATTTATATTATTCAATTGTGCAATAATCAATAGATAACAAAAGATAGATACTTAAGAAGTTTACAGATTTGAGCATGAAAGTTTCACCTTGGTGAGTGTGGTATTGAATCATAACTCTAATTGTTGTTTAGTTTATTCTAGGTTACTAGTATAGAGTATAAACACTTGCAGAGTTTAACTGGTAAAGTAGCAAAATAGTATTTTGTACTTGGTTTGTACTCCGTACTTCATAGCTTTATCATACCCAGTTGCTCCCTTCGCCATCTATTTTTTCACGGGGACAAATAATTTGGTAGCCGAGCAATGAGCAATGTTTGCCTCTGTTTTTCCACTAATATAATTGGCAATTATGTATGGATTTTTTGTATTTTGGAACAATTTCGCCCAAATATACGATGTTGAGTAAATTGTTTTGCCCATGTATACAATGTATGGGAAAACTTCAACTGTACAAAGTAGTATTGTGTTGAGATTTAGGAAAATTGCTAATTTATATTAGTAATTGTGTAATCATGTGCTGTGAACTTTCTCAAATAATAAACATATATGTAGAAATTGGGTCGTTGCTTGAATACTTGGTTTGTTCTTGCTATTTGTGTCAGGGCGCAATGTGTCATCTAAGTCATTCTACTATCTGTAAACCAATTTAAGTCATTCTACAATACACATTGCATTATGGTTCCATATACATCTCCCTACTTACTCACTACTAACATCTATTCTAACTGGCTTCTTGCGCCATTGGCGCAACCGGTGTTGGGGAACGTAGTAATTTAAAAAAAAATTCTACGCACACACAAGATCATGGTGATGCATAGCAACGAGAGGGAAGAGTGTGATCTACGTACCCTTGTAGATCGAAAACGGAAGCGTTTGGTTGATGTAGTCGTACGTCTCCACGACCCGACCGATCAAGCACCGAAACTACGGCACCTCCGAGTTCTACCACACGTTCAGCTCGATGACGATCCCCGGACTCCGATCCAGCAAAGTGTCGGGGAAGAGTTCCGTCAGCACGACGGCGTGGTGACGATCTTGATGCACTAACGTCGCAGGGCTTCGCCTAAGCACCGCTACGATATTATCGAGGACTTATGGTGGAAGGGGGCACCGCACACGGCTAAGAATATGATCACGTGGATCAACTTATGTGTCTAGGGGTGCCCCCTGCCCCCGTATATAAAGGAGCAAGGGGAGGAGGCCGGTCGGCCCTATAGGCGCGCCAAGGAGGAGTCCTCCTCCTAGTAGGAGTAGGACTCCTACTAGGAGTAGGACTCCTACTAGGAGGGGGAAAGAAGTGGGGAGGGAGAGGGAAAGGGGGGCGCCGCCCCCCCTCTCCTAGTCCAATTCGGACCAGGGGGGAGGAGGCGCGCGGCCCACCTTTGGCTGCCCCTCTCTCTCTCCACTAAGGCCCATATGGCCCATTACTTCTCCCGGGGGGTTCCGGTAACCCTCCGGCTCTCCGGTTTTCTCCGAAATCACCCGGAACACTTCCGATGTCCGAATATAGCCGTCCAATATATCAATCTTTATGTCTCGACCATTTCGAGACTCCTCGTCATGTTCGTGATCACATCCGGGACTCCGAACTAACTTTGGTACATCAAAACTCATAAACTCATAATATAACTGTCATCGAAACCTTAAGCGTGCGGACCCTACGGGTTCGAGAACAATGTAGACATGACCGAGACACGTCTCCGGTCAATAACCAATAGCGGAAGCTGGATGCTCATATTGGCTCCTACATATTCTACGAAGATCTTTATCGGTCAGACCGCATAACAACATACGTTGTTCCCTTTGTCATCGGAAAGTCTCTTTACTCGTTCTGTAATACATCATCTCGCAACTAACTCATTAGTTGCAATGCTTGCAAGGCTTTATGTGATGTGCATTACCGAGAGGGCCCAGCGATACCTCTCCGACAATCGGAGTGACAAATCCTAATCTCGAAATACGCCAACCCAACATGTACCTTTGGAGACACCTGTAGAGCACCTTTATAATCACCCATTTACGTTGTGACGTTTGGTAGCACACAAAGTGTTCCTCCGGCAAACGGGAGTTGCATAATCTCATAGTCATAGGAACATGTATAAGTCATGAAGAAAGCAATAGCAACATACTAAATGATCGGGTGCTAAGCTAATGGAATGGGTCATGTCAATCAGATCATTCACCTAATGATGCGATCCCGTTAATCAAATAACAACTCTTTGTTCATGGTTAGGAAACATAACCATCTTTGATTAACGAGCTAGTCAAGTAGAGGCATACTAGTGACACTCTGTTTGTCTATGTATTCACACATGTATTATGTTTCCGGTTAATATAATTCTAGCATGAATAATAAACATTCATCATGATATAAGGAAATAAATAATAACTTTATTATTGCCTCTAGGGCATATTTCCTTCAACCGGGTCATCTAGTGGAACATATAAATGATGCTACACTACCCGCTCACCTGGAGGCATCGCGTCGCGCGGCCGATCTCACTCACACGATCTGCCTTGCTGGCGTCTTTTCACCGCGTTGTCAAAAATCCCGTGGTTAGTTTCTATACACATTACACTTTCGTGCTACAGCAGATGACGGGTGGGCCTCCTTCCCTCACGGGCCTAGCTTGCCGGTGTCTGTCCCGTGTGTGCGTCGCGTGTGTCTTCTGTGAAAAAATGGAACATATAAATGACGTTGCACTACCCGCTCACCTCGAGGCATCGCGTCGCGCGGCCGATTTCCCTCGCACGATCTGCCTCGCTGGCGTCTTTTCACCGCGCTGTCAAAAATCCCGTGGTTAGTTTCCCTAGACGTCACACTTTCGTGCTACAGCGGATGACTTGTGAGCCTCCTTCCCTCACGGGCCCAGCTTCCCGGTGTCTATCACGTGTGCGTCGCGTGTGTCTTCTGTGGAAATATTATTGACCGCAACGATCATGGGCGATGTGGGTTTGGTCGACCCCCGCAGCCGCCCCATTCATTGTCCTTCATCCTACCCTGCTCCAATCCCCTTCGCTTCCATATGTCGTCTCCGCACACCCTTCTCCTCCAGCGACCCCTTCCCGTCGCCCCCATCTCCCCCCGCCCTTGCTATGGCGTCGCAACCCTAGGCCCTCCTTGACCGTGACACCCACCCTCAAGATCCGCTCGACCGCGCGCACGCGGCTGGCTCTCGAGGATGACCTCGATGGTCAGACAAGGGAGGACGAGGAGTGGTGGGATGGATCTGTTGTAAAGGTGAGAGGTCGGAGACAAAAGGGGATCGCGAAACATGGCTCCGAGGTTGGACCACTGACGAGAAGGAGGTGCTGAAGGCGGGGAGCTCAAGTTGGAGGTCGTGAGATCCCTCTCCCCATCTCTCATTCTCTCAGTTTCTTCCTCCCCAAACTCTCAACCCCTACCTGCCCTTCGCCTCTTCCTCCTTGTCGTCGCTCAACAGGAGGCGGCTCGTGTGGCCGTGAAGCAGACCGGTCCTATAGCGCCCAAGATGCGATTCTATCCCAATCACATGATGAACTCATGATTGGGGCACAACCGCATTTCGAGCGCATAGCAAGGTGGATATCATTGCAACATACCATGTACTGAATAGATGAGAATACAAGATAAAGGCTTACACTTGCCACTAGTTACAACATTCATACAACAATACATCAATACATAGCAACCATCATATAGAAGTGCAGGATCCGACTACGGATGAAATCAAACAAAAAAGAAGAACGACATCCACCCTGCTAGCCCAGGCTCCCCCGACCCGGAACCTATCCCTTGATCGAAGAAGAAGAAGAACTCCAAAAGCAATCAAGCATCGCTCTCAGGTCAGATCATCGCATTACCTGTACCTGCAACTCTTGTTGTAGTAATCTATGAGCCACGAGGATTCAGCAATCCCATTACCATGGGTATCAAGACTAGCAAAACTTAATGGATATGGAAAGGATAAGTGGTGAGGTTGCAGCAAGCGGCTAAGCATTGTATGGTGGCTAACTTACGATTACAAGAGTAAGATGAGAAACTACGCAACGGTCGTGAACTAGTAATGATCAATAAGTGGTCCTGAACTACTTACGTTCAAACATAACCCAACCGTGTTCTCCTCTCGAACTTCCCCGAAAGGAGACAGTCACGGTTACACACGTGGTTGGTGTATTTTAAATTGAGTTTACTTCAAGTTCACTCCAACCGGATATTAACAAATTCCCATCTGCCACATAACCGCGGGCACGACTCTCCAGAGTTTAAACCCTATAGCGGTGAGCATGGGATCTGAGAGAGGGAGAGAGAGAGAGAGAAAATGAGGAGGACGAGGAGAGAGAAGGAGGTAGGGCCGGCCTGGGTTGCTCGCCGACGATGAGGTCGGAGTGACCCGTGGGGTCGTCGAGGCGGCGGGGTCTCGGTGGCCAGTCCAGCGAGGGCGAGGCAGGTTCGAGCAAGGGAGCTCGGGAGGAGTGTGGCGACGGGCAGCGGCGTGCACGGGCTCCGTCCACGCCTAGATCGGCCCGGGGCGGGCCACAGATGGGCTCCGAGGGCCGCGACAAAGTGGGGAAGGCAAGGGTGACGTGGTAGTGCAGGATTGGAGGGGAGCGGCGGCTCAGGTGGTTTTCGGTGGCGGCGCGGCGACTAGGACGGCGACAAGTGGCGGCGGGGGAGCGGGCAGGCATGGAATTTGAGGAGGAAGGTGGAAGAAGGCCAGATTTGGCATGGAGAGGTGTTTAAATAGGGTAGGGGCTAGGGTTTGAGGGTTTTGGAGGGTTTTCGGACCCTCCGATGATGATCGGACAGCTCCGGGCGGAGGAGAAGGGTAGTTGGGCCTGGGTGGGGCTAGTGGGCTGTGAAAAGAAGGCCTTGGGCTGAGAGGAGAGAAGAGAAGGCAGCCCGACAACAGTTTTCGGAGGCCGAAAACATCCGATGATTTAACGGGCAACGGTGTCGCTACGGATGACGGTTGGGCTGTCAAACGGACTTCGAATGCGACGAAATTTGGCAGGCGGTCTACCTACACTATAACAAGACCGCACGCCAACTTTCACCTCATTACGAGAACATTTTTGTGCCACTTATAAAATAAAGTTTCGTACGTGCCGTGGGCGCGTGCGAGTGCGAAAGAGCTCAGAACGGACAATGGACAGAGCTGGGAGACCCGAGCGAATGCAAGTTTTGAAAAACATGAAGATACAATGCACATGATGACATGGCAAAGACAACAAATGACTGGAAGACACCTGGCGCATCGGACTCAGGGCGTTACAGGTCCTCAGCGGGGGGGGGAGGGGGGGTGAGGACAACAGCAGTTGGTGCTCATGACTCCGTTGATCACAAGAATCTGTAACTTGTTAGTCTTTTTTGCAACCCCAACAAGGCCTTCGTCTTCTTTGTCTACAGATATGCATGATTTTTATGATTGGAAGTTCAGATAGCATTAGCTATGTTTCATATGGCTAATATTATATTTTTTTGATGATCCCTGCAGCACATCGACGACCCACAAGTATAGGGGATCTATCGTAGCTTTTCGATAAGTAAGAGTGTCGAACCCAACGAGGAGCAGAAGGAAATGATAAGCAGTTTTCAGTAAGGTATTCTCTACAAGCACTGAAATTATCGGTAACAGATAGTTTTGTGATAAGGTAATTTGTAATGAGTAGCAAGTAATAAAAGTAAATAAGGTGCAGCAAGATGACCCAATCCTTTTTGTAGCAAAGGACAAGCCTGTACAAACTCTTATATGAAGGAAAGCGCTCGCGAGGACACATGGGAATTATCATCAAGCTAGTTTTCATCACGCTCATATGATTCGCGTTTGGTACTTTGTTAATTTGATATGTGGGTGGACCGGTGCTTGGGTACTGTCCTTACTTGGACAAGCATCCCACTTATGATTAACCCCCATTGCAAGCATCCGCAAATACAACATAAGTATTAAGGTAAACCTAACCATAGCATGAAACATATGGATCCAAATCAGCCCCTTACGAAGCAACACATAAACTAGGGTTTAAGCTTCTGTCACTCTAGCAACCCATCATCTACTTATTACTTCCCAATGCCTCCCTCTAGGCCCAAACAATGGTGAAGTGTCATGTAGTCGACGTTCACATGACACCACTAGAGGGATGACAACATACATCTCATCAAAATATCGAATGGATACCAAATTCACATGACTACTAATAGCAAGACTTCTCCCATGTCCTCAGGAACAAACGTAACTACTCACAAAGCATATTCATGTTCATAATCAGAGGGGTATAAATATGCATAATGGATCCGAACATATGATCTTCCACCAAGTAAACCAACTAGCATCAACTACAAGGAGTAATCAACACTACTAGCAACCCACAGGTACCAATCTGAGGTTTGGATACAAGAGATGAACTAGGCTTTGAGATGAGATGGTGCTGGTGAAGATGTTGATGGAGATTGACCCCCTCCCGATGAGAGGATCGTTGGTGATGACAATGGCGATGATTTCCCCCTCCCAGAGGGAAGTTTCCCCGGCAGAACAGCTCTGCCGGATCCCTAGATTGGTTCCGCCCAGGTTCCACCTCGTGGCGGCGGAGTTTCTTCTCGAAAGCTTGCTTATTATTTTTTCTCAGACAAAAGACCTCATAGTAGAAGATGGGCATCGGAGGGCCACCAGGGGGCCCATGAGGCAGGGGGGCGCGCCCCCATCCTCGTGGCCAGGGTGTGCCCCCCTCTGGAACTTTCTTCGCTCAGTATTTTTTATATATTATGGAAATAACTTGTGAAGTTTCAGGACTTTTGGAGCTGTGCAGAATAGGTCTCTAATATTTGCTCCTTTTCTAGCCCAGAATCCCAGCTGCCGGCATTCTCCCTCTTCATGTAAACCTTGTAAAATAAGAGAGAATAGGCATAAGTATTGTGACATAATGTGTAATAACAGCCCATAATGCAATAAACATCGATATAAAAGCATGATACAAAATGGACGTATCAACTCCCCCAAGCTTAGACCTCGCTTGTCCTCAAGAGAAAGCCGAAATCGAAAAATATGTCCACATGTTTAGAGATAGAGGTGTCGATAAAAATAAAATACGAACATGAGGGCATTATGATCATTCTTAAAGCAGCAACATATATATATATTGTCATATGATCTCTTATGCTAAAGTAACAATTCAATCACAATTTCAAGTATGAATCATAAACTTCATTGAAAACTAACAAACTCTAATCTCAGTCATTGAGGCAATTGCAATTTATCATAACATAGGAAAGAGTCAATATAAGAGCTTTTCAGCAAGTCCACATACTCAACTATCATTTAGTCTTTCACAATTGCTAACACTCACGCAATATTTATGGGTATGGAGTTTTAATCGGACACACAGAAAGATAGGGGCTTATAGCTTTGCCTCCCAACGTTTTACCTCAAGGGTAATGTCAACAATAATAGCTCATGTAGACTCACATCCAATTAGCTATATGTATCTGGATCTTTCCAACACATTGTGCTTGCCAAAGGATAAAATGTAAAAAGGAAAGGTGAAGATCACCATGACTCTTATGTAAGGTAGAAGATAAAAGTAAAAGATAGGCCCTTCGCAGAGGGAAGCAGAGGTTGTCATGCGCTTTTATGGTTGGATGCACAAAATCTTAATGCAAAAGAACGTCACTTTATATTGCCACTTGTGATATGGACCTTTATTATGCAGCCCATCGCTTTTATTTCGTCTACATCACAAGATCGTATAAAGCTTATTTTCTCCACATTAATAAGTCATACATATTTAGAGAGCAATTTTTATTGCATGCACCGATGACAACTTATTTGAAGGATCTTACTCAATCCATAGGTAGGTATGGTGGACTCTCATGGCAAAACTGGGTTTAGGGATATTTGGAAGCACAAGTAGTATCTCTACTTGGTGCAAAGAAATTGGCTAGCATGAGAGGGAAAGGCAAGCTCAACATGTTGGATGATCCATGACAATATAATTTATCACAGATGTAAGAAAACATGACCCATTACGTTGTCTTCCTTGTCCAACGTCAACTCTTTAGCATGTCATATTTTAATGAGTGCTCACAATCATAAAAGATGTCCAAGATAGTATATTTATATGTGAACCTCTCTTTCTTTATTACTTCCTATTAATTGCAACGATGACCAAAACTATGTTTGTCAACTCTCAACAACTTTTATTCATCATACTCTTATATGTGAGCTCATTACTCTCCATAAGATCCATATGATCTCTTTATTTCTTTTTATTTCTTCTCTTTTATTTTATTCCCTCAAGATCATAGCAAAATAATCAAGCCCTTGACTCAACACTAATCTTTATTATATATAGCTCACGGACTCGATTACATAGGAAGATCATAAAGCAAAACTCACAACTAGATCATACTAAAACTTTATTCTACTAGATCAAGATATTATCAAAAGGATCGAACTAAGAAAAACGGTAAAGATAAAAGTGATGGTGATACGATACCGGGGCACTCCCCCAAGCTTGGCAGTTGCCAAGGGGAGTGCCCATACCCGATGCTCAGTTCTTCTTTGTTGGTGAAGAAGGTGTTGGTGATGATGGGTAGTCGCACATCGAGCGTAAGAGATCCTCCAATTTGCGTATAATGCCCTTGAGTGCGATGATATGCTCCTTCAACAAAATATTTTCACTTGTGAGATACTTGTTTTGAATACGAGCTAACTCAATCATCTTGAAAGCCTCAATCTCCGTTGGGGTAAAGAGATTGTGGTGAGGTGGAAGGATGTCTTCTTCTGCTACTTCTGGAACTTGATCCCCCATGGCCTTCTTGATCCCATCATCCTTGTTGATCTCTCCGGGTTCTTCTCTCTTCAGCTCTATCTTCATTAGCCAAGCATCGTTGCCCTCATTGTTGGAGGAGGAGGGAGACGACATGATGCTTGGCCTTGACAACCCTGGCAGAAAACAGCTCGAAACAAGAACAAGAGATTTTTGCGTGATACGGTGGTCAAAACCTTCGGGAGGTTATATAGTGATTTTTTACCGACCAAAAGAAGTATCGTGCAAGAAAACGGAGTCAGGAGAGCACACGAGGTGCCCACGAGGCAGGGGCGCAACCAGGGGGTAGGGCGCGCCCTCCACCCTCGTGGAAGCCTCATGTCCTTTCCGGTCTGCTTCTTATTTTCCTATTTTCTTAAATATTCCAAAATGGAGAAAAATTGCCATTAGAACTGTTTAGGAGTCGGTTTACTTACCGTACCACGTACCTATTCCTTTTCGGAGTCTGAAACGTTCCGGAAAGTGTCCCTTATGTATTCCTCCGGGGTTACGGTTTCAATAATATTAGTTTCAACATTTATGGGATTACCTGAGATATAATGTTCGATTCTTTGACTGTTCACCACCTTCGGATTTGTGCCTTCGAAGTTGTTGATTTTTATAGCACCGGAACGATAGACCTCCTCGACAACGTAAAGACCTTCCCATTTAGAGAGAAGTTTGCCTGCAAAAAATCTTAAACGAGAGTTGTATAGCAATACATAATCACCTACATTAAACTCACGCTTTTGTATCCTTTTGTCATGCCATCTTTTAACTTTTTCTTTAAACAGTTTGGCATTTTCATAGGCTTGGGTTCTCCATTCATCAAGTGAGCTAATGTCAAATAACCTCTTCTCACCGGCAAGTTTGAAATCATAATTGAGCTCTTTAATGGCCCAATATGCCTTATGTTCTAGTTCGAGAGGTAAGTGACATGCTTTACCATAAACCATTTTATAAGGAGACATACCCATAGGATTTTTATATGCAGTTCTATAAGCCCATAATGCATCATCAAGTTTCTTGGACCAATTCTTTCTAGATCTATTAACAGTCTTTTGCAAAATTAATTTGAGCTCTCTGTTACTCAATTCTACTTGACCACTAGACTGTGGGTGATAAGGAGATGCAATTCTATGATTAACATCATACTTAGCAAGCATTTTACGAAAGGCACCATGAATAAAATGTGAACCACCATCAGTCATTAAATATCTAGGGACTCCAAACCTCGGAAAAATAACTTCTTTAAGCATCTTAATAGAGGTGTTATGATCAGCACTACTAGTTGGAATAGCTTCTACCCACTTAGTAATGTAATCAACAACAACTAAAATATGTGTATACCCATTAGAGGAAGGAAAAGGTCCCATATAATCAAAGCCCCAAACATCAAATGGTTCAATAACAAGTGAATAATTCATAGGCATTTCTTGACGTCTACTAATATTACCAATTCTTTGACATTCATCACAAGACAAGACAAACTTACGGGCATCCTTGAAGAGAGTAGGCCAATAAAACCCGGATTGCAATACCTTATGCGCAATTCTATCTCCAGCGTGGTGCCCTCCATAGGCTTCGGAGTGACACTTGCGTAGGATCTGTTCTTGTTCATGCTCAGGTACACAACGTCTAATAACACCATCTACTCCTTCTTTATAAAGATGTGGGTCATCCCAAAAGTAATGTCTTAAATCATAGAAAAACTTTTTCTTTTGCTGGTATGTGAAACTAGGTGGTATAAATTTAGCAACAATATAATTAGCATAATCAGCATACCATGGAGCAGTTCGAGAAGCATTTATGACATTTAATTGCTCATCAGGAAAGCTATCATCAATAGGTAGTGGGTCATCAAGAACATTCTCTAACCTAGACAAGTTGTTTGCAACGGGGTTCTCAGCTCCCTTTCTATCAATGATATGCAAATCAAATTCTTGTAGTAGGAGAACCCATCTAATAAGTCTAGGTTTAGCATCTTTCTTTTCCATAAGATATTTAATAGCAGCATGACCAGTGTGAATAGTTACTTTAAAATCAACAATATAAGGTCTGAACTTATCATAAGCAAATACAACTGCTAAAAATTCTTTTTCAGTAGTAGCATAATTTCTCTGGGCACTATCTAGAGTTTTACTAGCATATTGGATAACATTCAGCTTCTTATCAACTCTTTATCCTAGAACAGCCCCTACAGCATAATCACTAGCATCACACATAATTTCAAAGGGTAAATTCCAATCAGGTGGCTAAACAATAGGTGTAGAAATCAAAGCTTTCTTAAGTACTTCGAATGCTTCTACACAGTCATCATCAAAGACAAAAGGAATATCTTTTGTAATAGGTTAGTCAGAGGCCAAGAATTTTTTGAAAAGTCCTTAATGAACCTCCTATAAAAACCGGCATGACCAAGGAAACTTCTTATACCTTTGATGTCCTTGGGACACAACATCTTTTCAATAGCATCAACTTTAGCTTTATCAACTTCAATACCTCTTTCAGAAATTTTATGCCCCAAGACAATACCTTCATTAACCATAAAGTGGCACTTCTCCCAGTTCAAGACAAGATTAGTTTCTTCACATCTCTGCAAAACTCGATCAAGGTTTCTCAAGCAATCATCAAAAGAGGATCCATAAACGGAGAAATCGTCCATGAAAACCTCACAAATCTTTTCACAAAAGTCAGGGAATATAGCCATCATGCAACTTTGAAAGGTAGCAGGTGCATTACATAAACCAAAAGGCATACGTCTATAAGCAAAAGTACCGAAAGGGCAAGTAAAAGTGGTCTTTGCTTGATCATCAGCTGACACAGGTATTTGAGAGAAGCCAGAGTAACCATCTAGAAAGCAAAAATGTGTATGTTTGGATAATCTTTCTAGCATTTGATCAATGAAAGGCAAAGGGTAATGATCTTTTTAGTAGCTTTATTTAATTTGCGAAAATCAATTACCATCCTATAACCTATAATAATTCTTTGTGGAATCAATTCATCTTTATCATTAGGAACGACAGTAATACCTCCCTTCTTAGGGACACAATGGACAGGACTTACCCACTGACTATCAGCAACGGGATAAATTATACCTGCCTCAAGGAGCTTTAATATTTCATTTCTTACCACTTCTTTCATCTTAGGATTCAGCCGTCGTTGGTGATCAATAACTGGTTTGGCGTCTTTCTCCAAATTTATTTTGTGTTGACATAGAGTGGGACTAATGCCCTTAAGATCATCAAGAGTATATCCAATAGCAGCACGGTGCTTCTTCAGAGTTTTCAATAATTTTCTTCCTCCTTCTCTGAAAGGTTAGCACTAATAATAACAGGATATATCTTCTTTTCATCAAGATAAGCATATTTAAGAGTATCAGGTAATGGTTTAAGCTCAAACACGGGATCACCCTTGGGTGGAGGAGGATCCCCTAGGATTTCAACAGGCAAGTTGTGTTTCAGAATAGGTCCATGTTTAAAGAATACTTCATCTATTTCCCTTCTTTCATTCATGAACATATCATTTTCATGGTCTAGCAAATATTGTTCTAAAGGATCAGTAGGAGGCACGACAATAGAAGCAAGACCAATAATTTCATCTTTACTAGGCAATTCTTCATCATGGGGTTGTCTACGAAATTTAGCAAAATTAAACTCATGAGACATATCCCCTAAACCAACAGAAACAATATCCTTATTGCAGTCTATCTTAGCATTAACAGTATTCAGGAAGGGTCTACCAAATATAATGGGACAAAAGCTATCTTGTGGGGAACCAAGAACAAGAAAATCAGCAGGATATTTAACCTTCCCACACAAGACTTCAACATCTCTAACAATCCCAATTGGTGAAATAGTATCTCTATTGGCAAGCTTAATGGTAACATCGATATCTTCTATCTCAGCAGGTGCAATATCATGCATAATTTCTTTGTATAAGGAATGAGGTATTGCACTTGCACTAGCACCCATATCACATAAGCCATGATAGCAATGATCTCCTATTTTAACAGAAATAACAGGCATGCCTACAACAGGTCTATGTTTATTTTTAGTATCAGGTCTAGCAATTCTAGCAGTCTCATCACAGAAGTAAATAACATGCCCATCAATATTATCGGCCAAGAGATCTTTAACCATAGCAATATTAGGTTCAACTTTAACTTGCTCAGGGGGTTTGTGTGTCCTAATATTACTTTTGTTGACTACAGTTGAAACTTTAGCATGATCCTTTATTCTAACAGGGAAAGGTGGTTTCTCAACATAAGCAGTAGGAACAACAGGATCATTATAAGTGATAGTCTTTTCTTCAACTTTAATAGGTGCAACTACTTTTACTTCAATGGGAGGATTATATTTAAACCACTTCTCCTTAGGGAGATCAACATGAGTAGCAAAGGATTCACAAAAGGAAGCTACTATCTCAGAGTCAAGTCCATATTTAGTGCTAAATTCACGGAAATGCATCGGTATCCATAAAAGATTTAACACAATCAAACTTAGGTGTTATACCTGACTCCTTACCTTCGTCGAGGTCCCAATCTTCAGAGTTGTGTTTAATTCTTTCCAATAAATCCCATTTGAATTCAATAGTCTTCATCATAAAAGATCCAGTACAAGAAGTATCGAGCATGGAGCGATTATTGAGAGAAAGCCGAGCATAAATTTTTTGAATAATCATTTCTCTTGAGAGCTCATGATTGGGGCATGAATATAAAATTGACTTAAGCCTCCCCCAAGCTTGAGCGATGCTTTCTCCTTCGCGAGGCCAAAAATTATATATATAATTACGATCATGATGAACAAGATGCATAGGATAGAACTTCTGGTGAAATTCCAATTTCAATCGCTTATAGTCCCATGATCCCATATCATCACATAGCCTATACCATGTTAATGCATCTCCCTTCAAAGATAAAGGGAAAACCTTCTTCTTGATAACATCCTCGGGCATACCTGCAAGCTTAAATAATCCACAAACTTCATCCACATAGATTAAGTGTAAATCGGGATGCAATGTTCCATCTCCTGCAAAAGGATTAGCTAGCAGTTTCTCTATCATGCCCGAAGGAATTTCAAAGTAAACATTTTCAGTAGGTTCAGTAGGTTGAGGGGTAGCTAATTGTGGTTCCGGACGAGGTGAAGATACCCCGAACAAACCCCTCAAAGGATTATGTTCCATAGTAACAAGTGACAGTAAATTTCAGCACACTATATAAATTTTTCCTTACCAAATTCCACCTACCAAAGGCGCTTCACTCCCCGGCAATGGTGCCAGAAAAGAGTCTTGATGACCCACAAGTATAGGGGATCTATCGTAGCTTTTCGATAAGTAAGAGTTTCGAACCCAACGAGGAGCAGAAGGAAATGATTTTCAGTAAGGTATTCTCTGCAAGCACTGAAATTATCGGTAACAGATAGTTTCCTGATAAGGTAATTTGTAACGAGTAGCAAGTAATAAAAGTAAATAAGGTGCAGCAAGATGGCCCAATCCTTTTTGTAGCAAAGGACAAGCCTGGACAAACTCTTATATGAAGGAAAGCGCTCGCGAGGACACATGGGAATTATCGCCAAGCTAGTTTTCATCACGCTCATATGATTCGCGTTCGGTACTTTGATAATTTGATATGTGGGTGGACCGGTGCTTGGGTACTGTCCTTACTTGGACAAGCATCCCACTTATGATTAACCCCATTGCAAGCATCCGCAACTACAACAGAAGTATTAAGGTAAACCTAACCATAGCATGAAACATATGGATCCAAATCAGCCCCTTACGAAGCAACGCATAAACTAGGGTTTAAGCTTCTGTCACTCTAGCAACCCATCATCTACTTATTACTTCCCAATGCCTCCCTCTAGGCCCAAACAATGGTGAAGTGTCATGTAGTCGACGTTCACATGACACCACTAGAGGGATGACAACATACATCTCATCAAAATATCGAACGAATACCAAATTCACACGACTACTAATAGCAAGACTTCTCCCATGTCCTCAGGAACAAACGTAACTACTCACAAAGCATATTCATGTTCATAATCAGAGGGGTATTAATATGCATAATGGATCTGAACATATGATCTTCCACCAAGTAAACCAACTAGCATCAACTACAAGGAGTAATCAACACTACTAGCAACCCACAGGTACCAATCTGAGGTTTGGATACAAAGATTGGATACAAGAGATGAACTAGGGTTTGAGATGAGATGGTGCTGGTGAAGATGTTGATGGAGATTGAGCCCCTCCTGATGAGAGGATCATTGGTGATGATGATGGCGATGATTTCCCCCTCCCGGAGGGAAGTTTCCCCGGTAGAACAGCTCTGCCGGAGCCCTAGATTGGTTCCGCCAAGGTTCCGCCTCGTGGCGGCGGAGTTTCTTCCCGAAAGCTTGCTTATTATTTTTTCTCGGACGAAAGATCTCATATAGCAGAAGATGGGCATCGGAGGGCCACTAGGGGGCCCATGAGGCAGGGGGCGCGCCCAGGGGGGTAGGGCGCGCCCCCACCCTCGTGGCCAGGGTGTGGCCCTCCTCTAGAACTTTCTTTGCTCGGTATTTTTTACATATTATGGAAATAACTTGTGAAGTTTCAGGACTTTTGGAGCTGTGCAGAATAGGTCTCTAATATTTGCTCCTTTTCTAGCCCTGAATCCCAACTGCCAGCATTCTCCCTCTTCATGTAAACCTTGTAAAATAAGAGAGAATAGGCATAAGTATTGTGACATAATGTGTAATAACAGCCCATAATGCAATAAATATCGATATAAAAGCATGATGCAAAATGGACGTATCACACACTATGCTCATACATGATCCCACGTATTCCAGGTATAATGATACTATCTTTAGTGTTCTGTTCATGGGAAATTGATAAGTCGTTGCTCAAGATTTGTATCTTCTTTAGGAATGCTTTCTTGGGGCTTTGGCTAAAAACCAGTGGTGTACGTCACTCATCAGGTTCAGTTTTTACCAGTTGTTGATTTTATTATTTTGGTTATATTTTCATGAGTTAAATTTGTGTGTACTTCTTTTTGAGGAATCTTCAGGCATATTTATTGTATCCTTACAAAGTAATTGTATGTTAGGTAACTAATGATGGGCTAATGATACATCTCCAATGTATCTATAATTTTTTATTATTCCATGCTATTATATTATCTGTTTTGGATGTTTAATGGGCTTTATTATACACTTTTATATTATTTTTGGGACTAATCTACTAACCCAAGGCCCAGTGCAAATTGCTGTTTTTTTGCCTATTTCAGTGTTTCGCAGAAAAGGAATATCAAATGGAATCCAAACGGAATGAAACCTTCGGGAGAGTTATTTTTGCAACAAACGTGATCCAGGGGAGTTGGAGTAGACGTCAAGAAAGGAGCAAGGAGGCCACGAGGAAGGGAGGCACGCCTGCCCCCCTGGGCGCGCCCCCACCCTCATGGGCCCCTCGCAGCTCCACCGACCTACTTCTTCCTCCTATATATATCCATATACCCGAAAACATCTAGGAGCACCACGAAACCCTATTTCCACCACCGCAACCTTCTATACCCAAGAGATCCCATCTTGGGGCCTTTTCCGGAGCTCCGTCGGAGGGGGAATCGATCACGGAGGGCTTCTACATCAACACCATAGCCTCTCCGATGATGTGTGAGTAGTTTACCACAGACCTTCGGGTCCATAGTTATTAGTTAGATGGTGTGACGCCCCCGATTTGACCGTACACTAATCATACATGCAAACGTGTATGATCAAGATCAGGGACTCACGAGAAGATATCACAACACAACTCTACAAATAAAATAAGTCATACAAGCATCATATTACAAGCCAGGGGCCTCGAGGGCTCGAATACAAGAGCTCGATCATAGACGAGTCAGCGGAAGCAACAATATCTGAGTACAGACATAAGTAAACAAGTTTGCCTTAAGAAGGCTAGCACAAACTGGGATACAGGTCGAAAGAGGCGCAGGCCTCCTGCCTGGATGCTCCTAAACTACTCCTGGTCATCGTCAGCGGGCTGCACGTAGTAGTAGGCACCTCCAGTGTAGTAGGAGTCATCGTCAACAGTGGCGTCTGGCTCCTGGATTCCATCGTCTGGTCGCAGCAATCGGGTATAGGAAGGGGGAAAAGGGGGAACAAAGCAACCGTGAGTACTCATCCAAAGTACTCGCAAGCAAGGAGCTACACTACATATGTATGCATTGGTATCTAATGGAATAAGGGTATCATATGTAGACTAAACTGCAGAATGCCAGAATAAGAGGGGGATAGCTAGTCCTATCGAAGACTACGCTTCTTGCTACCTCCATCTTGCAGCATGTAGAAGAGAGTAGAAGGTAAGTCCACCAAGTAGCATCGTGTAGCATAATCCTACCCGACGATCCTCCCCTCGTCACCCTGTTACAGAGCGATCACCGGGTTGTATCTGGCACTTGGAAGGGTGAGTTTTATTAAGTATCCGGTTCTAGTTGTCAAAAGGTCAAGGTAGAACTCCAAGTCGTCCTGTTACCAAAGATCACGGCTATTCGAATAGATTAACTTCCCTGCAGGGGTGCACCACATTTCCCAACATGCTCGACCCCCTTTGTCCAGACACACTTGTCTGGGTCATGCCCGGCGTCGGAAGATGAACACGTCGCAGCCCTACCTAGGCACAACACAGAGGTCAGCACGCCGGTCGAAATCTGTAACACCCACGATGCGGCTATATCTCCCACGTGTCGGAGCACGACTTAGAGGCATAACCGCATTGTAGGCATGTCGCAAGAGGGGTAATCTTTACACATCCCATGTACTGAATAAGAAAGAGATAAAGAGTTGTCTTACAATCGCCACTTCACACAATACATGAATATAACATTACATCATCCAGAATACAATCAAGGTCCGACTACGGAACCAAATAAAAGAAAGACCACCCCTATTGCTAGGTCCCCGACCGCCCCAACTGGGCTCCACTACTGATCAACTAGAAAACGAAACAACACAACAAACACGATCTTCATCGAGCTCCTCCTTGAGCTCGGTTGCGTTACCTGCACGGTCATCATCGGCACCTGCAACTGGTTTTGGAAGTAACTGTGAGCCACAAGGACTCAACAATCTCACACCCGCGAGATCAAGACTATTTATGCTTATGGATAGGAAAATGTAGTGAGGTGGAGCTGCAGCAAGCACTAGCATATATGGTGGCTAAATTACGCAAATGAGAGCAAGAAGAGAAGCAAAGCACGGTCGTGAACTAGAAGTGATCAAGAAGTGATCCTGAAACTACTTATGTCCAAGCATAACACAAGAACCATGTTCACTTCCCGGACTCCGCCGGAAAGAGACCATCACGGCCACACACGCGGTTGATGCATTTTAATTAAGTTAAGTGTCAAGTTCTCTACAACCGAACATTAACAAATTCCCATCTGCCCATAACCGCGGGCACGGCTTTCAAAAGGTCAAAACCCTGCAAGGGTGTCCCAACTTAGCCCATCACAAGCTCTCACGGTCAACGAAGGATATTCCTTCTCCCAGGAAGACCCGACCAGACTCGGAATCCCGGTTACAAGACATTTCGACAATGGTAAAACAAGACCAGCAAAGCCACCCAGATGTGCCGACAAATCCCGATAGGAGCTGCACATATCTCGTTCTCAGGGCACACCGGATGAGCCAGACATCGGGTTGGCATAGACCCTGGTTGCCCAGGGGGCGCCGGACATCGCTCAGGTTGGACCAACACTTAGAGAAGCACTGGACCGGGGGGGGGGGGGTTAAAATAAAGATGACCCTTGAGTCTGCAGAACCCAAGGGAAAAAAGGCTAGGTGGCAAATGGTAAAACCAAGGTTGGGCCTTGCTGGAGGAGTTTTATTCAAGGCGAACTGTCAAGGGGTTCCCATTATAACCCAACCGCGTAAGAAACGCAAAATCAAGGAACATAACACCGGTATGACGGAAACTAGGGCGGCAAGAGTGGAACAAAACACCAGGCATAAGGCCGAGCCTTCCACCCTTTACCAAGTATATAGATGCATTAATTAAATAAGAGATATTGTGATATCCCACCAATAATCATGTTCCAACATGGAACACACTCCATCTTCACCTGCAACTAGCAACGCTATAAGAGGGGCTGAGCAAAGTGATAACATAGCCAAACAATGGTTTGCTAGGACAAGGTGGGTTAGAGGCTTGACATGGCAATATGGGAGGCATGACATAGCAAGTGGTAGGTATCACAACATAGCAAAAGAGCGAGCAACTAGCAGGCAAAGATAGAAGTGATTTCGAGGGTATGGTCATCTTGCCTGAGATCCTGCAAGGAAGAAGAACAAGCCCATGAAGAAGACAAATGGACGTAGTCGAACAGATCCTCACAAACGCGACGTTATCGGAACTAACCCGAAGAAGCAACACCGGAAAGAAGCAAACAACATAATAAACAACCATCACATAAACATGGCATGATGCACAACCAAGTATGGTGCATGTCCGGTTTAAATAGGCATGGCATGGCAAAGTGCACAAGCAATCCTACAAATTAAGTGGAGCTCAATATGCAACTCGTTGCATATTAAATGTTGGTTAACATGGCAAGAGGTGAAACAAAAGTAAACTACACAGTTAGGCATATTAAATGAGGCCGGAAATATCAAACAACCATTCCGGTAAATCCTCATGTGCATTAGTAATGTAATGCAACAACAATTTAAACGTTCTTGAAGTTGTTATCATGATGCGGATGACATGCAAGTTTATGCAATTTTTATGAAAAGAAATATTGATAAGAGCATTATGAAGCATTTGTCATCGTGGCGGAAACGAAAGGGGTGCCACGGCGACGATAACGAAACGGTGCCACAGCAACGTTCCAGTTCCAACAACTCATTGAGACGTCGGTGCAAAAGAAAATGTGACGGGAGCGTGCAAAAGATGGTGGGGTGATCCCGGTTACCGGGTTCCCACGGGTCGACGACGGTGACAAGGCAAAAGAGGGGCAACGTGCACCGACAATTCGAGCACGGAGCAAGCACGAGCATCTCACACATCACAAGCATTCTTTCCCAGGCGGTCGCCTCGGGGCTATACCTTCGAAGCGTGCATTATCCGGGGGGGGGGGTTCGAGTTCGATGCGGTGTAGGGGAAGTAGACATTCTCGGGACGTTCGTAGTGGAAGTAGTCGTTCTCGCATGCTCTAGGGTCGACGGTAGAGGTTCTCGCGATCTCGACGACGGTAGTGGTACAAGTTTATCGTAGCACGAGTTTCCGTAGATGTTCATGTCATCGGTGTTGTGGTACTTGGGTCTTCGGACTTGCCGGTCCCGTTCTTGCGATGGTAGTCGTTCACATTCGTTCGGAGAGGTACTTGATGACTCCAACGTCTTCAGGGCGACGGTAGTGGTACACACGAGGGTAGACGAACTTGACGGATCCAAGGGCTTCGGACGTCGTGGTACTTGTCGATCCAGGTCTTGAGACATACTAGGCATCGGTGCCTTCGAGGAACTCGACATGTCCAAAACGTAGCAGAACGAGGCCCCGGTTTCGGTCGTGTGGATGTTCAGTGAAGACAAACTTGCCGGTCAAAACCAAATTGAAAACCAGACCAAGGAGGCCTCGGGTGGGCAGCAGCAAGGTAGTTTATGGCGTGGTGCGGGGCTGCAGGCCGAGGTGGTACTTTCCGGTCTCGGTCATGGCGTTCCTGGTCTTGAGGAGGTCCTCGAAAGAGAGCTTGGCGTCCACGGGGTCATGGAGCTGCGATCTTGGCGTCAGACAGGGGATCGAAGCCTCGAAGGTCAACGAGGACTGCGTGCAAGACTGCAGCAGGAGACGCCGGAGTTGGGCGGACGGCAAACCCATTCTTGGCAGCGATGCGGGAAGCCCGCGGTGGCTTGAGGCGTCGATGAAGGAGGCGGAGCAGAGGCGCGGTGCTGGAGCTTGAGGACGTGGGGCAGTGACGATGGAGGCGCTGGCTGCAGGAGAGCGGCCAGAGACGTGGCGTTCCGGGTCGCCGGCGCGAGAGGAGAAGGGCGACGGACGGGGGATCCAGGGACTTGGCACGGCGACCTTGCTGTGGTCAGGGACGGTGTGGCTCGCCGATGACGAGGAAGAAACAGGGCGCGGTCATGGTGCTGAAAGTGTGCGAGCGTGCGGCGCTGCAGGAGGGGAAGAACGGGGAGATGGGGATCGGGCCAGGGAGAGGGATGGTGGCGTGCGGGAACGAAGGAGGGAGAGATCGAGCAGGGAGAGAGATGTCATCGAGGGAGCCCGCTCCCTGGCGGCTAGGGTTACAGCGGAGGTGGCCTTGGGGCCGGCCCAATAGAGAGGAGGGGTCAGCTGGGCCTTAAGGCAAAAGGGCAGGTGTCGGTGTCAAAACCGGCGGATCTCGGGTAGGGGGTCCCGAACTGTGCGTCTAGGCCAGATGGTAACAGGAGACAGGGGACACTTTGTTTTACCCAGGTTCGGGCCCTCTCGATGGAGGTAATACCCTACTCCTGCTTGATTAATATTGATGATATGGGTAGTACAAGAGTAGATCTATCACGAGATCAAGGAGGCTAAACCCTAGGAGCTAGCCTATGGTATGATTGTTGTGTATGGAGTTGATTGCCTACGGACTACAACCCTCCGGTTTATATAGACACCGGATAGGGTTAGGGTTACACAGGGTCGGTTACAATGGTAGGAGATCTTGAATATCCGCATCGCCAATCTTGCCTTCCACGCCAAGGAAAGTCCCATCCGGACACGGGACGAAGTCTTCAATCTTGTATCTTCATAGTCCAGGAGTCCGGCTGAAGGTATAGTCCGGCTACCCAAACACCCCCTAATCCAGGACTCCCTCAGTAGCCCCTGAACCAGGCTTCAATGACGACGAGTCCGGCGCGCAAATTGTCTTCGGCATTGCAAGGCGGGTTCCTCCTCCAAGTCCTTCATAGAAGATTTGTAAACACCAAGAGTAGTGTCTGGTTCTGCAAAAATTAAGTTTCCACATATTGCCATAGAGAGAATAATGTTGACACAAATCAAATCTGCTGACGTATCCTGCAGTGCGCTATCACACTACGGCCAAGTCCTTTACTCGAATCGTTTTTACTTTTCCACCTCAGCATGTTTTGCGAGGCAGTTTCCTTGGCACGTCTTGTCAAAGCAGAGATCGTGTGCCCCCCCTTTACGGGATTCTCATCAATACGGACGTGGGTAACCCAATCGTGCCCGTTAGCATGCTTTCTCGATTAAAGGCGAGTCCCAAATGGTTACAGGGAGGGCTCCTGGTATTCAACCTCTTTATAAAGAGACCAAGGCCTTACTCCTTTTTTCAGTCTCAAACGAGTTCGCCCGTCGCCTCGAGTTCCAACACCCTAGGCTTCAGATTCCAGGCGCTTCGGACCTTCGACAATGTCCGGTTCCGACCTTCAAGGCCGATGGATGCCCTCCTCCGTCATGGAGGAGGATGTGCTAAAATTGAGAGATGCTAAGTTCTTGACCGCCGAAATTCCGCATAGGTTGCCTGCTCAAGGGCAGGCTATTCCCAATCCCCAGCCCGGTGAGAGCGTAGTGTTCATGTCTCACTTCCTTCGGGGGTTAGGCTTCCCGATGGATCCCTTCGTGAGGGGGCTGCTGTTCTATTGCGGGCTGGAATTTCATGACTTAGCTCCGGAGTCAATGCTCCACATTTCCTCATTCATTGTTGTGTGCGAAGCGTTCCTTTGTGTTACTCCTCACTTCGGTTTATGGCTCAAGACTTTTGGAGTGGAGCCGAAGATGATCGAGGGACGGCACGCAGAGTGCGGAGGTGCTGTCATCAGTAAGAATGCTGATGCTCCATGGCCCGAGGGCTCCTTTCAAGAAGAGCTCGGCTTGTGGCAACGAGAATGGTTCTATATCACCGCTCCCAGGAGCGCCAAGTGGGCGGCGCCTCCTGCCTTTCGCTCGGGTCCCCCATCACGGCTAGCGTCATGGGTCAACAAAGGATTAGATTGGGGTTTGCCCAAAGACGTGCCCCTGTTACAGGGCCGAATTAAGGATCTCTTGGAAGGAGACCTCAGTTTGGTCAAGGTGACGCAGGTCATGCTGATTCGCCGAATATTGCCCGGCAAACGTCGCCCCCTTCGCCTATGGGAGTTTAATCCAGAGGGACCGCGAGTTCTCTAGAATTTTATGGGTGCAACGCCCGCGGAGATGTATAGACTGTTCTTCGGATCACAAGAGATGTGTCCGGATTCAACCGAGGACGCAGGCCTAAGCTGCAATCGCCCGGATACTCAAGTAAGCAACATTGTGCCCGGCCTTCTATCCATATAATTGTCATAAACTTGCCCCTAAAGATCTGCCCTTTTAAACAGGAGTGGATAGCGAAGGCGAAGCTGATCAGGTGTCCGGCTCCCCTTCCTGAAACCAGGCCTGATCCTGTGCTAGTCAGGATGCTGGAGATAATGCCTTTGGAGGGGGAGGACAAGGAAGTTACAGCCTCCTCGAAGGAGGCTGCTCCGAAGGGAGGAACCGACAATTCCTCTCCTAAGGGGAAGAAGAGAGCCGCCTCTGACGACCCGGGAACCATGGCCTCAAAACGGGGGAGAAAATCCTCGTCAGAGGGTCCGACGCCAGGGAGTTCCTTGGCCGGACTACGCCCTCAAGGGGATCAGCCCTCCAGCGAGCCGTAAGTGAAGAGAAGATTTTCCTTTTGAGGGATGAGAGAAATCCTTAATTTTACATCTGAGAAGATTAACCGAAATTTTACCTTGTAGCTCGGACCTCAGCCCTTCTCAGCAGAGCTCGTCTTTGGGGGATCTTCTTCCGGAGATGATGGAGAGTGGGACGCCTCCCCCTGCCGTACCGCCTAGCGAGGCGGGCGACCCTGAGGTGTCATCGCGGAGGGTTTCTCCGAACCCGGCAGGGGCGGAAGATAACTATGTGGCCCCCAAGGCTCTCCGCGTCCGGCCTTCGAAAGAGGCCATAGGACAAGTCCGACATCGTCTGGCGCTCGGCCGGAGGAGCTGAAGATTCTGCTGGGGCGAGCTTCTATCTCAGAAGAGCACTGTGCATTGATGGGCACGATGATTGAAAGGATTTCATCCGCAGAAAGCGGATTGCACGAGGCCGTCAAAAGTTTACTGACGGGTTTTGAGGTACGTTAGATAATGTACACTTTTGTCAGTTGCGCATAAGTAAGATGCGCCCTGTGTAGATAGTAGCCCCTGAGACTCTGCGCGTTGTCAAGAAATGACGGCACACAGAGGATCATAATCCCAGGTCTAAGATGTCGCCTTTGAATGTAGGTGGCGAGGTGTCCGGAATCAAGCCGAACTGATGATGTTGCCGAACTAAAGCGACAACTGGACGTGGCAGATGCCGACATCGCGCTTGTCAACAAGCGGCTTGATGAGGCTCAAGGTATGTAATTCTTCGGGTGGCATCAGGTAAGAGGAGCTTCATACCAGTGTCTTACAATGTGTGTTCTTGACACAGATGGTACGACCGCCGTGGAGAATCTTAGGGCAGAACTTGCCCGAGCAAAGGAGCAAGCCAGAAAAAGCGATGCGGCTGCCAAGAAGGCCCTTGAAGAGCTGAGAGCCGAACAGGCTGCTCACTGCCGAAGCAGAGAAGAGATGGCTGAGATGGCCGAGAAGTTAAAGAGTGCTGCAGACCATTGCCAACTTCTTGAGAAAGAAGACCGGGCGAGACAGACGGACTTAGAGAAGGCCGTTGCCGATGCCAAGGACGCTCGCTCTGCGATGAGAGCTGCGAAAGAGGAGCTGCGTGAGGCCGAACAGATTGCGGCTGGAAAGCCCTTTATGCTGCGGAGGAAGGTTTGTGATCCGAAGTTTGCTGCGTTGGACCGGATGTGGAGTGTGGAGGACACCTATCTGGATTTGGCAGCAAGTGCTTCTAATGCGACCGAACACTTTTGAGATCTGGAAGATCGCGAAGTGGAAAGGCTTTCTGGTCACAGTTCCACGATCCGAAGCGTCCACTATCAGTGGACGATCGCCTGGCTCAATGGGCCGAGCTGAATAGATTGTCCGGACTCGCCATGAAGTACGTCATGGGTCATCTGTGGCCTGGGAGACCGGAGCCGAAGAGTTATTTTAGCTTGGTGCAGCAATTCCTTGACGCGGTGCCGCGTATAAACGCAATGAAGAGGTCAACATGCATAGAGGGCGCACGGATGGCTCTTGCCCGTGTTAAAACATACTGGGCAGAGATGGAGACCACCGTTGTTGCGTCCGGAGATTCGGACAAAAGCCGAGTACCTTCCGAGCACTATTTTCAGGAAGTTCTTAAAGGCGCTCGTGTAATAGAGACGCAGTGCCCGAAAGATGCTATGTTATGATAGCATATGTAATTATAAAGTAATATTTTGATAAATTGTAGTGGCCTTTTTTTATACTTGTGCCTCCAAGTATTATTAACACCTTCTATGCGGCCGTTTTTAAGATATATATATATATATATATATATATATATATATATATATATATATATATAGAATCTGAAAGATGGCAGTCGTTGGCTTCAGCCCCCACGCACATAGTGCGGGGGTGCTCGCAGAAGACGCATTTTCACACTTAACCCAACGTCTTGGTCCTACAAAGGAGGTGATAGCGCAGCGGGCCAGGCAACCGGACTATAATGCTTTAACACTTTCACTTAGGCATAGGAGTTTGAAAATGAGACTCTTTAGGTAGCTCCTTGGTGGCAACTGCGCTTGTCCGAATTCGGGGCGCGTAAGTGCCTGACCGAGAAGCGGCCCTTCGTTAAAGCGGAGGAATCCGATAGATTCCGATCGGTCATCGAGTGGCTGACCAGTCTCACGCTATATCATGACAGTCAGTTTTCGGCTTTCTCTACTGAGGTGCTCGCCCTGGCCGAACCGGGGGCACAATCGCAGTAGTTCTCCTAGTGCTACCTTAGCCGATAGAGCGGAACATAAGGTAGCCGAACTCAGGAGCCGGGCAACCCAACATTTGACCAAAGACATGATTCGGAGCTGATGCATATAATGCCAAAACTCACGACGCCGAACACTCCCTAAGGTGTTCGGTCTTTATGAGTGCGGGCCAAACAACACTCTTTATTAAAAAAGCCCCTAGTGTCGAGGTGCGTGCAAAAATTCTGACGTGGCCATATGCCAAGACGCCAGCCTCCTCCTTGGTTATATTAGAAAGAAAAAAACCAGGGGATGTGTAGCAACAAGAGACAGTAAAAAAGGTTTACGCAGGGTCTTAATCTAAAAAGAATCCTTTAGGACGGGTCCCTACTGCACGTCTGCGCCTGTCTCTCCGTTGTGCCGTATCCTGGACGGGCGCCGCACGACATTCATCTATAAAAGCGAGGAACTGAGTTCAAAACGGGTCGTGCCGAAAAAGTTTTAAAATAAGCAAAGTATAAAGTAAGATATATAAGTTTGAGCTTTATTGTCTCTTATTGTATATGCGTGGAGCCCCTAGTGCGGGGGTATATGGCTTCTAGGCCTGCATCAATGATGATTTTGCGCCGAACTCGTCTATCCGCGTTCGTGGTCTTTAAATGACCTATTTTGAAGTTTGTTGGCCGGTGAGGCCATTTTGCTGTGGGGCTGTCAAAGCGGCCGCACAATCCTCCGCTTGGGGAGGCGCACTTTAGTGCTTCCCCTTCAAAGAGATGATGCCTCGTGGACCGGGCATCTTAAGCGTAAGAGATGCATAATGCGGTATTGCGTTAAAGCGAGCGAAAGCTTCTCGTCCCAATAGTGCTTGATAGCGACTTGAGAACGGGACGATATGGAAGGTCAGCTTTTCGTGGCGGAGGTTATCGGTAGAGCCGAATGTGACTGTGAGCCGGAGGAAACCCGTACAATGGGTGTCCGGACCAGGTATTACCCCTTGAAAGGAGGTTTTACTATGGCGGATTCTTGCTGGGTTTATCCCCATGTGCTGGATTGTATCCTGATATATCAGGTTTAGTCCACTGCCACCGTCCATAAGGACATTTGAAAACTTGAGTCCGCCAATTATTGGATCGAGTATCAAGGCAGTCCAGCCTACATTCTTGATATTCCTAGAATAATCTAGCTGATCGAAGATGATCAGTTTTGACAACCAGTGGCAGGACCCTTTGGGCCGTGTGGTGCGTACCTTTACGGGCACCGCACGTTTTGTTATGTGAAGTGAGTTCACTGTTTTTACTTCTTGTGGGAAGTTCTTTTGTTTCCTGGTGCTCTGCTTTTGGGGTTCGTCCTCGTCTTCGCTTGGTGTGTCGAGCCCCTTGTGTTCGGCGTTGAGTCTGCCGGATTGTTTGAAAACCCAACAGTCTCTGTGGGTATGGTTAGCAGGCTTCCCGGGAGTACTGTGTATCTGACATATCCTGTCCAGGATTTTATTTAGGTTGGATGGATCGTCCCTAGTGTCCTGGGGGGGGCGATTTTTCCTGATTTTGTCGTGAGCCTTTGAATCCGGCATTGACTGCCGTGCTCTTTGGACTTTTGTCCTTAGTCCAGCGACGGTCCTTGTTGCGTCGCGATTTTCCGTTTCCATCCCTGATTTCGGATGTATTTGGGTTGCTGGGGATGCACCTTGCCAACCAGCTATCCTCCCCTGCACAAAAGCGGGTCATGAGGCTTGTTAGTGCGGCCATTGTTCTTGGCTTTTCTTGGCCGAGGTGTCTGGCGAGCCATTCGTCTCGGACATTATGCCTGAAAGCTGCTAAGGCTTCGGCGTCCGGACAGTCGACTATCTGATTCTTTTTAGTGAGGAATCTATTCCAGAACCGCCGAGCTGATTCTCCGGGTTGTTGAGTTATGTGACTAAGATCGTCTGCATCCGGAGGCCGGACATAGGTCCCTTGAAAGTTTGCTTGGAAAGCATCCTCGAGCTCTTCCCAGCTTCCAATTGTGTTTTCGGGAAGGCTTTTAAGCCAATGCCGGGCTGGCCCTTTAAGCTTGAGGGGTAGATATTTTATGGCGTGGAGATCATCTCCTCTAGCCATGTGTATGTGGAGGATATAGTCCTTGATCCAGACTCCAGGGTCTGTTGTTCCATCATATGCCTCTATGTTTACGGGTTTGAATCCCTCTGGGAATTCATAGTCCAGGACCTCATCGGTGAAACATAGGGGGTGTGCGGCGCCCCTGTATTTGGGTATGCCGGATTCTGATGATGGCTTCATAGCGCTGCTTACGAGAGCTTGCTTTCTTGGCCCATAAATGGACCTGACTGGGCCATGATGCGGATCCTTAAATGGGTCGCATGCCGATCTAGGTGCGGCGCCGCTTGTCGCTTTATGGGGTCGTCTATCCGAGCGTGTGGCTTTTTCATTTTTATAATGCGAGGGCTCTAGGGCCTCTTCGTCGAATTCAGGCAGTAGCTTTCTTTTCGGATAGCTTTTAGTGTGGCGACTGTCGCCGTACTTATCTGTTGTATTGATTACTTTGCTCCATCTGATCCGGAGTGCGTCTTCCGCTGTTTTTAGCTTCCGCTTCTGCTTCTTTAGGCTGCCTGCAGTTGCAATGAGCCTCTCGTGGAGATTCTTTTGCTCCCTAGGTTTATTCGGCGTGAGGTTGTCTGGAATGCCGTTTTCGCCGGAGGAGGGATTTTTGGTTTCTCTATCCGTGTTTCCTGTTCGGACGGTTGCTCTAAGGCCTGCCCGTCGTCTACCGGCTCGTCCTGCTCTATGCCTGGGTTTTCGTTGAGGCGGGGCTTGGGTCGGCGTTTACGCCGACGCTTTGATTGCTTTTCGGGGGGTCGATCTCCCGTCCCATCCCCTTTTTCCTTGTTGTCGTTTCCTTTAGGGCTATCCACCATGTACACATCGTGAGATGAGGTGGCTGTCCAATGCCCTATCGGCGTTGGTCCGTCGGTATCTCCTGCATCGTCATCCATGCTGTCGATGTCTCCGGAGTCGAAGTTGAGCACATCGTTTAAATTGTCGACAGTGGCTACCAAGTGGGTGGTGGGTGGGCTTTGAATTTCTTCGTCGTCCGTATCCCATCCTCGCTGACCGTAGTCCGGCCAGGGCTCTCCTGATAAAGAGAGAGACTTTAGAGAATTCAGGATGTCGCCGAAGGGCGAGTGCTGAAAGAGGTCCGCGGCGGTGAATTCCATTATCGGCGCCCAATCGGATTCGATTGGTAGGGGCGTGGGGGGCTCGGAGTTCGGAGAGGAATCCGGCTCCTGGAAGTCATGGGCCATGCGGTGTGCAGGGCTGGAATTCGGCTCAATCGCCTCTGAGATCGCAGCCCCTGAGGTAGCGTCTAACCGCTGATCCTTGATTGGTGTAGTAGGCTCCGAATCAATGGTCGGAACCGATGCGTGTGCGGCTTCCAAGGCGCTGTTCGGTCGCAGAGCTATATCATGCCCATCGAGACAGTGCGGCGCGTTTGGCCGTGGCTTGAATCCGTCGAAGATCAAGTCCCCGCGGACGGCAGCCGTGTAGTTTAGGCTTCCAAACCTGACCTGATGGCCAGGGGCGTAGCTTTCGATCTGCTCAAGGTGGCCAAGCGATTTGGCCCGCAGTGCAAAGCCGCCGAAGACGAAGATCTGTCCGGGGAGAAAAGTCTCACCCTGGACTGCATCGTCGTTGATGATCAAAGGAGCCATCGGGCCTAAAGGCGATGACACGGAGGAATTCTCAATGAAATCACCAATGTCGGTGTCAAAACCGGCGGATCTCGGGTAGGGGGTCCCAAACTGTGCGTCTAGGCCGGATGGTAACAGGAGACAGGGGACACTTTGTTTTACCCAGGTTCGGGCCCTCTCGATGGAGGTAATACCCTACTCCTGCTTGATTAATATTGATGATATGGGTAGTACAAGAGTAGATCTACCACGAGATCAAGGAGGCTAAACCCTAAGAGCTAGCCTATGGTATGATTGTTGTGTATGGAGTTGATTGCCTACGGACTACAACCCTCCGGTTTATATAGACACCGGATAGGGTTAGGGTTACACAGGGTCGGTTACAATGGTAGGAGATCTTGAATATCCGCATCGCCAATCTTGCCTTCCATGCCAAGGAAAGTCCCATCCGGACACGGGACGAAGTCTTCAATCTTGTATCTTCATAGTCCAGGAGTCCGGCTGAAGGTATAGTCCGGCTACCCGAACACCCCCTAATCCAGGACTCCCTCAGCAGGCCTGGCAGGCCTAAGATGTTGGGCTCTGCTCTCCCTCTATCTACTCTATTCAAAAACAGCAGAAAAAGAGTAAGAAAAGGGAAGAAAAGAAATGGGTAGAGAAAGAGTTTGGGCACGGGAATAAATTTCCCGGACTCGCAAAAATGCGCATGTTCCAAGAAAAATGGAGTGGGCATTTTTGAAGGTTTTAAATTCAAACTGATTTGATTTAAAATCAAATGGTTTGAATGGGAAGTGAGGGTTAGGAAGGTCCAAAAATGTTCGGATTTTTGGTGGAGCTCCGGAAAATGGAGAAAGGATAAAAAGCAAAGTTTGGGGACCAAACTTGAAGCGAGAAAAGGCATGTGATTATATGCAAGTGTGTTCATGGGTGATTCCGAAAATGGAATATTTAATATAGCTCCCTAATATCGGGAGGATATGTTATAAAGAGAATCATCATGTCAATTCCCTTGATTTAAATGGATCAAAGATCCATGCCATTTATTTAGCTGAGTTAAGAAAAGAAATGACATGATGGCATGATGACATGATGCAAAGACGAATGCAATGAACCAAACAAATCACACGACGAAACTCGGAACCCATGGAAGGCATCTGAAGCTCCGGTCTTGGGGCATCACAACACTCCACCACTATGAGAGGATCTCGTCCCGAGATCTAGGATGGCACCGAAGGGAAAAGGAAGAGGAAGATAAGAGGTAAAACTAAGTTGCTTCTTTGACAAACAAGTGAAACCAAAAAACCTTGAGAGGTAGAAAAACTTGAAAGAAAGAATACAATGATGATGAACAGGGTTGAAAACACTCCGTTAGAAAAGAGGAACAAGGAACATTACTAGAACGTTGTAGGTTGAAAGACATAAGAAAAGGGTTGCAATGGACAAGAAGCACATGCAAGCACTCCGATAGAAACGAGATGCAAGACTTGATAAGATGAAAAGAACTTGAGCAGGGGACACAACACTCCGGTTAAAACAAGGTAGAGAAGGAATAAGATTGATATAATTTGGGCAGCACTCCGGCTGTAAATGGAAGGAATTGAACATGAACTTGACAAAAATGGGATGATGGGTGAAGAGAGCAACATCACAAAGCCTCTGGAAGAAATGAAAGAATGGAATGGAATGGACGGAGGGGAACAAGATCTTGAGATAGCATGCTTACAACAAATGCTGGAATGGAGTTGTTGGATTATCAACAACGAAAAGCATAAACTTGATATGGTCTTATGGAATACATCTCAAAATTATGAGGTGACAACCTGCCACTCACGGAAAAAGATTGGATTGATAAGAACAAGGAGACAAGAAACTATTTCACCGGGAGGATAAAAGAAGAACTTGGGTCATTTATAAGCACCATAAATAGCAACAATCCTTAGGGAAGGCTTTAGGTGAAATATAACCCAAGATAACTCCAATGACGAGATTGATGGATTTAAAATATCTCATTCTTGATAACTTGTGAATCATGAAACACGAAGGAAAATTATCAACAATGACATAACACCACCTCAAAAGATAAGATAGAACGAATTGTACTTCAGAACGCAAGATGAAGAATACTTGAAGTATAGCTTGACGGATCATAGCTTCGAGAGATATCTTGAAGAACAATTGAAGAGTGAAAAAGGATCCTTGACGAACCACCATGTAGCCTCCATGACCAACTCCGGTAACAAAAGGATGATCAAACAAAAGGAAATAGAAGTTGAAAACGCAAGCTAAAGTCTTGCGATGATTTAGATGGAGCTTCGCGACGAGATACTTGAGAGAGCTTGGAACTCCGGGAAAAGAAAAATATGAAACAATTGAAACCGAGAATTTGATGAACCTCCGGAATAAGGAATTAATCACTTGGATGAAACAAGAATAAGAATTATGTTATGCGTATCCTTCACCAATTTAAATTGATGACAAACAACGAATTTTTGCATACTACTTATTCTCGTTGCAAGGATTAAGATAGATGTAGCGCAAACTTGGGAAGGTCTTCAACAAACCACCGGTAGGATTTGAAAGAATGAATAAATAAATATGATAACCATGGAAGAGAATCGTGAGTAAACCACCGTAAGAATTGAAAATGAACGCAGAAAAGATAAAGAAACAATGGAAAGAATTAGTGAACGAATGAAGATACTTGACATAATTTAGATACATGAGAACGAAGATATCACGAGCTGATTACAGATCACTTGAATGATGCACCGGTAAGATTTGGATAACGAGAGCTAAAAGTTGGAATGAATAATTCTGAGATGATGGGCTCCTGAAAACAAACTGAAAATACTCTGAATTACTCCGGATGGGTGAAAAGAATTCTCACAATCGAAAACAATTATGAGAGGAAGCCATTAAGCTAGAACCATGAATCTTCGAGAGAATTGACAAATTTTGGAGGAAAAACTCTTCTTCGGCCTTCAAAATCCGAGAATGACGACGAGCACCACAACCATGACTAGTTGAGATACTCCGGGATGACAAATTGAAAGATTGAACCAATGATGAAAAAATTTGAAAGATCTTGGAGAAAGACATATGAGTGATGATAATTCATTCTTACGTTAAACTTTGAAATGAATTTGAGAATAACACCAGGAAAAATTAGAAGAGTCAGGTAAGATCCTGGGAAAAGACCTGTGGGTTAGGGCCCACTCAAAAGAAACATCGTTGAAAGATTTGAAAGAGAGATTGCGCCAGTAGAATTAAATGGTTTGAATGAGATAACAACCTCAAAATAGGTTGAACGGATCTTGAATGAAAAGACGAGTCTTCTAAGATGTCTTTAGCACTCCCGAACAAATGAATAGCGAGAAGTGAATGATTATGAGGTGCACCGGCATGAGAAAGCATTTGAAGCGAGGAAAAGAATATGATCAACCTTGAAAGGCTCGAGTTGGAACCACCAGAGAAGAAAAGAATGAAGAATGGTGAACGAGAGGCTCCGTTAGTATCTTTGTGAGAATGACCGGATAAGAAGATTGAAGGGAAAGAATGGAGAGGTTTTGCATCAGTAAAATAGATACTTGATGAAGAAATCTGAGTCCTTGAAGAAACAAAGGGATGGAGGGTGGGTAAAACAAAGACAACTTGGGAAAGGATGGGACAAATAACGTTGAGCAAACTTTGAGTTGATCTTTGCGGATGTTGAAAATGATCGGATCCACTTGAAGAGAAAACACGCCGGTTGAGAAGAAATTGAGATGACAAACTCAATGATCAAGAAGGATTAGCATTCACATAGAAATATGAGAACACCGCTTAGGAAAAGTATGGAATCAACATTTGACTTCGAAGCAACTCGAATACCACAACTAAAAACAAAACAAAGGATTGGCTTGCAGAATAAAGCCGGAACAAACATATGATAGAGATTTCATCCGAAGTTTTCATGGTGGGGCCCACACGGGCTCGATCATACAGCACCATCATGTATAAGGCAGTGCACATGACATACGAAGCGTCCCCGAGTCAGCATAGCCAAGGACTCTTTAAGACGCAACGAGACCACTGTAAAACCAACCGTGGATAGGCGGACCACTAGACGTCGAACCCCAATCTCATATCATACACCTGTCGGAAAGATATCCTAAGAGCTACTTGAATTCCCACTTATAAACTCCCGAAACTTTCCTGTTATGCAATCAGGTGTTCGGGATACAGGGGAAGCATAATATCTCACCCAAAACTAGCAAATCCTACATCCAGCTGTATCCATCCTTCAACACATAACCAAGAAACCTTCGGAAATCATTTATCTCAACCTTCGAAAAGCATCCGTTATATGAGTTATGGAAATACTCCCGAACTCCCGCCCCAGTACTAGGTGGCATCGAGGTTATCTCACCAACAACTTCATAAAGGAGATTTTTGATGTCGGCGAAACTCAGGTATTCCAGAACTGCAACGATAAAATTGTGACGACAACACCTCGGAGATCAACTCCCCGGGACACTGCCACAACCCCTAAATGTCAGGAGGCACCAAGAACAATGTCCTCGTCACAAAACCATCGGAACGATTCCAAGATACCCGCGTGATCCTAATTTTTTTTAGTGAAATTTGAGAAGAGAAGAGTCAAAACTCTACATTAGGATGCCTCACTAGAGCGACGAAGGGACTGGGGAGTAAAAAGAATCCTACTCTCCGATATATATAATCCTATAAGACTCAAAACATTTTGTTCTAGACACAACAACGCCAGCGATTCGATCAAGCAGGGGGCTCCTAAGTCGGGGAAGGCTTTGATTACCAACTTGTAACACCCACGATGCGGCTATATCTCCCACGTGTCGGAGCACGACTTAGAGGCAGAACCGCATTGTAGGCATGTCGCAAGAGGGGTAATATTTACACATCCCATGTACTAAATAAGAAAGAGATAAAGAGTTGGCTTACAATCGCCACTTCACACAATACATGAATATAACATTACATCATCCAGAATACAATCAAGGTCCGACTATGGAACCAAATAAAAGAAAGACCACCCCTATTGCTAGGTCCCCGACCGCCCCAACTGGGCTCCACTACTGATCAACTGGAAAACGAAACAACACAACGAACACGATCTTCATCGAGCTCCTCCTTGAGCTCGGTTGCGTCACCTGCACGGTCATCATCAGCACCTGCAACTGGTTTTGGAAGTAACTGTGAGCCACGAGGACTCAACAACCTCACACCCGCGAGATCAAGACATTTAAGCTTATGGATAGGAAAATGTAGTGAGGTGGAGCTGCAGCAAGAACTAGCATATATGGTGGCTAACTTACGCAAATGAGAGCGAGAAGAGAAGCAAAGCATGGTCGTGAACTAGAAGTGATCAAGTAGTGATCCTGAAACTACTTACGTCCAAGCATAACACAAGAACCGTGTTCACTTCCTGGACTCCGCCGGAAAGAGACCATCACGGCTACACACGTGGTTGATGCATTTTAATTAAGTTAAGTGTCAAGTTCTCTACAACCGGACATTAACAAATTCCCATCTGCCCATAACCGCGGGCACGGCTTTCAAAAGTTCAAAACCCTGCAGGGGTGTCCCAACTTAGCCCATCACAAGCTCTCAC
The DNA here is from genome assembly GCF_018294505.1 of Triticum aestivum. Taxonomy (NCBI): domain Eukaryota; kingdom Viridiplantae; phylum Streptophyta; class Magnoliopsida; order Poales; family Poaceae; genus Triticum; species Triticum aestivum. The sequence goes on along the minus strand of NC_057809.1, from coordinate 255,314,510 downwards.
GGTCAATGAAGGATATTCCTTCTCCCAGGAAGACCCGACCAGACTCGGAATCCCGGTTACAAGACATTTCGACAATGGTAAAACAAGACCAGCAAAGCCACCCAGATGTGCCGACAAATCCCGATAGGAGCTGCACATATCTCATTCTCAGGGCACACCGGATGAGCCAGACGTCGGGTTGGCATAGATCCTGGTTGCCCAGGGGCGCCGGACATCGCTCAGGTTGGACCAACACTTAGAGAAGCACTGGCCCGGGGGGGGGGGGTTAAAATAAAGATGACCCTTGAGTCTGCAGAACCCAAGGGAAAAAAGGCTAGGTGGCAAATGGTAAAACCAAGGTTGGGCCTTGCTGGAGGAGTTTTATTCAACGCGAACTGTCAAGGGGTTCCCATTATAACCCAACCGCGTAAGGAACGCAAAATCAAGGAACATAACACCGGTATGACGGAAACTAGGGCGGCAAGAGTGGAACAAAATACCAGGCATAAGGCCGAGCCTTCCACCTTTTACCAAGTATATAGATGCATTAATTAAATAAGAGATATTGTGATATCCCACCAATAATCATGTTCCAACATGGAACAAACTCCATCTTCACCTGCAACTAGCAACGCTATAAGAGGGGCTGAGCAAAGTGGTAACATAGTCAAACAATGGTTTGCTAGGACAAGGTGGGTTAGAGGCTTGACATGGAAATATGGGAGGCATGACATAGCAAGTGGTAGGTATCACAGCATAGCAAAAGAGCGAGCAACTAGCAAGCAAAGATAGAAGTGATTTCGAGGGTATGGTCATCTTGCCTGAGATCCTGCAAGGAAGAAGAACAAGCCCATGAAGAAGACAAATGGACGTAGTTGAACGGATCCTCACAAACGCGACGTTATCGGAACTAACCCGAAGAAGCAACACCGGAAAGAAGCAAACAACATAATAAACAACCATCACATAAACATGGCATGATGCACAACCAAGTATGGTGCATGTCCGGTTTAAATAGGCATGGCATGGCAAAGTGCACAAGCAATCCTACAAATTAAGTGGAGCTCAATATGCAACGAGTTGCATATTGACGGAACACCACATCAATTATTTAGTTCACTCCTGGTTAGGTACTCAACAAAATTAAATGTTGGTTAACATGGCAAGAGGTGAAACAAAAGTAAACTACACAGTTAGGCATATTAAATGAGGCCGGAAATATCAAACAACCATTCCGGTAAATCCTCATGTGCATTAGTAATGTAATGCAACAACAATTTAAACGTTCTTGAAGTTGTTATCATGATGTGGATGACATGCAAGTTTATGCAATTTTTATGAAAAGAAATATTGATAAGAGCATTATGAAGCATTTGTCATCGTGGCGGAAACGAAAGGGGTGCCACGGCGACGATAACGAAACGGTGCCACAGCAACGTTCTGGTTCCGACAACTCATTGAGACGTCGGTGGAAAAGAAAATGTGACGGGAGCGTGCAAAAGATGGTGGGGTCATCCCGGTTACAGGGTTCCCACGGGTCGACGACGGTGACAAGGCAAAAGAGGGGCAACGTGCATCAACAATTCGAGCACGGAGCAAGCACGAGCATCTCACACATCACAAGCATTCTTTCCCAGGCGGTCGCCTCGGGGCTATACCTTCGAAGCGTGCGTTATCCGGGGGGGAGGGGGGTTCGAGTTCGATGCGGTGTAGGGGAAGTAGACGTTCCCGGGACATTCGTAGTGGAAGTAGTCGTTCTCGCATGCTCTAGGGTCGACGGTAGAGGTTCTCGCGATCTCGACAATGGTAGTGGTACAAGTTTATCGTAGCACGAGTTTCCGTAGATGTTCATGTCATCGGTGTCGTGGTACTTGGGTCTTCGGACTTGCCGGTCCCGTTCTTGCGATGGTAGTCGTTCACGTTCATTCAGAGAGGTACTTGATGACTCCAACGTCTTCGGGGCGATGGTAGTGGTACACATGAGGGTAGACGAACTTGACGGATCTGACGGCTCCGGACATTGTGGTACTTGTCGATCCGGGTCTTGAGACATACTAGGCATCGGTGCCTTCGAGGAAGTCGGCGTGTCCAAAACATAGCAGAACGAGGCCCCGGTTGCGGTCGTGTGGATGTTCAATGAAGACGAACTTGCCGGTCAAAACCAAATTGAAAACCAGACCAAGGAGGCCTCGGGTGGGCAGCAGCAAGGCTGTTCAGGGCGTGGTGCGGGGCTGCAGGCTGAGGTGGTTCTTGCTGGTCTCGGTCATGACGTTCCTGGTCTTGAGGAGGTCCCCGAAAGAGAGCTTGGCGTCGACGAGGACATGGAGCTGCGATCTTGGCGTCGGGCAGGGGATCGAAGCCTCGAAGGTCAACGAGGACTGCGTGCGAGACTGCAGCAGGAGAGGCTGGAGTTGGGCGGACGGCAAACCCGTTCCTGGAAGCATTGCGTGAAGCCGGCGGTGGCTTGAGGCGTCGGTGAAGGAGGTGGAGCAGAGGCGCGGTGCTGGAGGTTGAGGACGCGGGGCAGCGACGATGGAGGCGCTGGCTACAGGAGAGCGGCCGGAGACGCGGCGCTCCGGGTCACCGGCGTGAGGGGAGAAGGGCGACGGACGGGGGATCTAGGGACTTGGCACGACGACCTTGCTGTGGTCAGGGACGACGTGGCTCGCCGATTACGAGGAAGAAACAGGGCGCGATCATGGTGCTGAAAGTGTGCGAGCGTGCGGCGCCGCGGGAGGGGAAGAACGGGGAGATGGGGATCGGGCCAGGGAGAAGGATGGCGGCGTGCGGGAACGAAGGAGGGAGAGATCGAGCAGGGACAGAGATGGCATCGAGGGAGCCCGCTCCCTGGTGTCTAGGGTTACGTGGGAGGTGGCCTTGGGGCCGGCCCAGTAGAGAGGAGGGGTCAGCTGGGCCTTAAGGCAAAAGGGCAGGCCTGGCAGGCCTAAGAGGCTGGGCTCTGCTCTCCCTCTATCTACTCTATTCAAAAACAGCAGAAAAAGAGTAAGAAAAGGGAAGAAAAGAAAAGGGTAGAGAAAGAGTTTGGGCACGGAAATAAATTTCCCAAACTCGCAAAAATGCGCATGTTCCAAGAAAAATGGAGTGGGCATTTTTGAAAGTTTTAAATTCAAACTCATTCGATTTAAAATCAAATGGTTTGAATAGGAAGTGAGGGTTAGGAAGGTCCAAAAATGTTCGGATTTTTGGTGGAGCTCCGGAAAATGGAGAAAGGATATAGAGCAAAGTTTGGGGACCAAACTTGAAGCGAGAAAAGGCATGTGATTATATGCAAGTATGTTCATGGGTGAATTCCGAAAATGGAATATTTAATATAGCTCCCTAATATCGGGAGGATATGTTATAAAGAGAATCATCATGTCAATTCCATCGATTTAAATGGATCAAATATCCATGCCATTTATCTAGTTGAGTTAAGGAAAGAAATGACATGATGGCATGATGACATGATGCAAAGATGAATGCAATGAACCAAACAAATCACACGACGAAACTCGGAACCCAGGGAAGGCATCTGAAGCTCCGGTCTTGGGGCGTCACAAAATCCTATGCGCGCAGGGGTCTGGGCCCATCGCCCATTGCACACCTGCATGTTGCGTGGGCGGCCGGAGAGCAGACCTAGCAACCTCCATTACAAAGAAAGTTGCGTTACGCGGTCCAACCCGGCGCGCGCCGCTCAGTCGCTGACGTCACGAAGGCTTCGGCTGATACCACGACGTCGAGTGCCCATAACTGTTCCCGCGTAGTTGGTTAGTGCGTATAGGCTAGTGGCCAGACTCAGATCAAATACCAAGATCTCGTTAAGCGTGTTATTTTGAAGTAACAGCGGACGCCGACCAGGGCCAGGCCCACCTCTCTCCTAGGTGGTCTCAACCTACCCTGCCGCTCTGCCTCAAAGTAACAGTCGGGGGCCTTCGGGAACCCAGGCCCACCTCTACCGGGATGGAGCCACCTGCCCCTTCAGCCCCCAACATCGAATCACTTGCGGGTACTCAACGAGCCGACCTGACTTTAGTCACCACATGTATAGTATGTATATATGTATGTATATACCCGTGATCACCTCCCGAGTGATCACGACCCGATAGTATAGCATGGCAGACGGACTAGAATGTAGGGCCACTAATGAAGTACTAGCAACTTATACTAAGCATGTAGGATTGCAGGTAAGGTATCAACAGTTGTAGCAACAATGATAGGCTATGCAACATAATAGGATTAACGGAAAGTAGTAACATGCTATACTACTCTAATGCAAGCAGTAGAGAAGAATAGGAGATATCTGGTGATCAAGGGGGGGGGGGCTTGCCTGGTTGCTCTAGCAAGAGAGAGGGGTCGTCAACACCGTAGCCGTACTGGGTAGCAGCGGCGCCGGTCTCGTAGTCTATCAGAGAGATGAGGGGGAAGAAACAATAAATATTAAGCAAACAGATGCATAGCGATGCGTGACATGACAAGTAGCGGTGCTAGGGGTGCCCTAACGCGGTATGAGGTGGTACCGGTGAAGGGGGGAAACAACCGGGAAAAGATCCCCGGTGTTTCGCGTTTTCGGACAAATGAATCGGAGGGGGAAAGTTGCACGTTCGCTATGCTAGGGATGCGTGGCGGACGAACGGGCTGCGTATCCGGATTCGTCTCGTCGTTCTGAGCAACTTTCATGTACAAAGTTTTCCCATCCGAGCTACGATTTATTTTATATTAATTTTAAAAGATTTAAATCATTTTTATGATTTATTTAATTAATTAAATTCAACATTATCCAGAACAGTGCATGCTGACGTCAGCATGACGTCAGCAGTTGACCATTGACCAGGTCAACCTGACAGGTGGGTCCCACCTGTGAGTGACAGTTTGACTAATTAATAGTAGTTAATTAGGTTAACTAGTTATTAGGTTAATTAATCTTAATTAGTTAATTTAAATAGAATTAATTAAGTTAATTATTTAATTATTTAATTAATTAATATTTTATTTATTTATTTATTTATTATTTTTATTATTTTTTATCCTAATTCCTTTTTTTAATCGTTCCAGGGGATGGGCCCCGTTCGTCAGCGAACAATGGGGTGGGGCGCCCGAACGGGCGCGAGACGAGGGGCGCTGGGCGCGCATGGCGCACGCTGGCGCCGGCGGCCAGGGCCAGGGGAGGCGGGGCTCTAGCGAGCCACCGGAGCGGCGACGGAGCAGCGGTGCGTTACGGTGGTGGAGCAGCGCGGGTAGAGTAGAGGCGAACGGCGAAGGCGAGGCTGCGGGCGTGCGAGCGGGGTCGCCGGAGGAGGAAAGGGCGTCGGGGCCGGAGTGGCTGGAGCGGTACGGCGGCGGCACAACCCGCGGGTAGGGCGGCGCGGACGAGCAGCAACCGCGCTAGCAGAAGCAGCAGAAGCAACACAAGGCGGGGCGCGGTGAGGCCGCAGCCGTGGGAGCAGAGAGGCTGCAGCGGAGGGAGGCAGTAGGCGACAGCAGGCGAGGCGGGGCTCACGGCAACGAGCGCGGCGGACGCGAGCCCGTCCGGAGCTCGGGCGTGGGGCGCACGAGGGAAAGGTGGGGCGCGCGGCGCGAGGCGAGGTCGAACGAGGCGCGGGCGAAGCGAGGCAGAGCCCGGGTGAGGGCGCGGCGATGTGCGGGCGGTGAGCGCGCCCGGAGCGCGGGGTGTGGCGTGCGACAGAGGAGGAGAGGAGGAGTCGGGGCTCACTGCGGGATGCAGGGATTTGGGGAGTGGGGTTCGAGGAGGGGATGGGGACGACGTGCGTAGAGGAGGCAGGCCGGCAGGGCAGCTCCGGCGAGTGAAATCTGGCGGCGATGGCGTTCGGCGGCGATGAGCAGTCTCCTCCTCTCGATCCCGATCCAATCGGGAGAGAGGGGGGGAGATATTTTGGGGGGTAGTGGGGAGTGGATAGGGTTGGACCGGGAGGGAGTGGGTGTTATGGGGAGTGGGGGGGGAGTGGCCGGTTGGGCCAACCTAGTGGGGTGGCCGACTGGGCCGGCTGGGTCGAGGCCCAGTGGGGGGTTTCTTTTTATTTATTTATTTGTTTGTTTCTATCTATTTTGTAATTTCTTTTCTTTTTATTTATTTTCTTTTCTATTTTAAATCATTTTAAATTATCTAGGCATTTTATAAAAATGTGTTTATCACACCATATTTACTTATGCAAAATATGGCACCTCCCGAACATTTTTGTTTTAGATTTTGAAAAAAAATTATTGTTGACATTAATTTGAATTTGAATTTTGAAACGGTTTTGATCCAACACGATATTATCAACAGTAACCGGGGTGACGTGGCACCGTTAGCGTGGGATTACTGTAGCTTAATTACCCGGGCGTTACAAAACTGCTCCACTACAAGAAATCTCGTCCCGAGATTTAGGAGGTAGAAGGAAACAGTGCGGGGTATTCATCACGCAGGCGGTCCTCTCGCTCCCAAGCGGCTTCATCTTCAGAGTGATGCGACCACTAGACTTTGAGGAATTTGATCGCCTTCTCACTTGTGCGGCATTCAGCTTGGTCAAGAATGCGGACCGGATACTCTTTATAGGAGAGGTCCTGTTGCAATTTGAGCAATTCATGATCCACTGCTCGGATTGGGTCCTTGAAGCAACGGCGGAGCTGTGACACATGAAACACATCGTGAACCTGAGAAAGGTTCGACAGAAGCTCCAGTTGATATGCCACTTTTGCACGCCTTTCGAGAATAGTGAAGGGACCGATATAGCGAGGAGCTAGCTTGCCCTTGATCTCAAAGTGGTGAGCACCCTTCATTGGTGTAACTCGAAGATAAGCCTTTTCGCCAGTTTGATAGACCATGTCTTTGTGATGACGGTCATACTGACTTTTTTGACGTGACTGAGCAGTCTTGAGATTCTCACGAATAATGCGGACTTGTTCTTTGGCCTGTTGGATAATATCCGGACTGAAGAGTGGATGTTCCCCAGTTTCTGACCAGTTCAGAGGGGTCCGACACTTTCGTCCATATAACACTTCAAAGGGGGACATCTTCAGAATAGCTTGATAGCTATTATTATAAGAGAACTCGGCATACAGAAGATATTCCTCCCATTTCTTGCCGAAGAAAATTACACAAGCTCGAAGCATGTCCTCGAGAACTTGGTTGACACGTTCAACTTGACCTTGAGACTGAGGATGAAACGCAGTACTGAATGACAGATGAGTTCCCATAGCTTCTTGGAAACTTCCCCAAAATCTTGAAGTGAATAAGCTGCCATGGTCCGAACTGATAACCAGTGGAATTCCGTGAAGTGAAACAATTCTGGACATGTAGAGAGTTGCAAGCTGACTAGCAGTGATTGTTTCTTTGACCGCTAGAAAATGTGCAACTTTAGAAAGCTGGTCAATGGCAACAAGAATAGCATCATTACCTTTCTGCGATTTGGGAAACCCAGTGACGAAGTCCATTTCAACATGGTCCCATTTCCATTCATGAATATAGATAGGTTACAGAGTTCCAGCAGGCCTTTGATGTTCTGCCTTGATACGACGGCAAATGTCACACTCAGCAACATAACGAGCAATGTCTTGCTTCATATTAGACCACCAGAATCTCTGACGGATGTCTTGGTACATCTTTGTACTACCGGGATGAATAGACAAAGGCGTATCATGAGCTTCTTTCATAACCTTTTTAGTCTGATCCAGGTTTTTCCTCGAACATGGTACCACTAGGCGGCCTTTGAAGTACAAGGCGCCATCATCGGCGATAGTGAAGAATGAGGGCTTTCCTTCTGCTAGATGGCGTTTAATCTTCTGGACTTCAGAGTCATAACCTTGAATAGTCTTTATACCATCTATGAGATCTGGTACGACAGCCAGGGTATTTAGAGAACCCTTAGTAACAACACGGAGATTCATCTTTTGAAACTCTGGGGGAGGGGGAGCGAGTGCTCTAGGGGGGACAATATGAAGGTTCAACTTTCTAAATTCGTCTACAAGCGAGGGCTGAACTTTGTGAACCTGGAGGTGGTTGCAGTAAGACTTGCGGCTCAAGGCATCAGCCATTACATTAGCCTTGCCTGGGGTATAGGATATACCCACGTTAAAGTCTGCAACAGTCTCCATCCATCTCTGCTGACGGAGGTTCAGATCTGGCTGAGTAAATAGATACTTCAGACTTTGGTGGTCGGTGAAGATCTCGCAACGATTACCGAGAAGGTAATGTTGCCACTGCTTCAGTGCATGAATGACAGCAGCAAGCTCGAGGTTGTGAACTGGGTAGTTTTCTCCGTGAGGGCGCAGTTGACGAGAGGCATAAGCAATCACTCTGCGCTCTTGCATTAGGACACAGCCTAATCCTTGACGGGAAGCGTCGCAGTAAATGACGAAGTCCTTCTTAGTATCAGGTGGAGCAAGCACTGGGACAGAAGTCAACTTTTCTTTGAGTGACTGGAAGCTTTCCTGACACTTGTCTGTCCATTGGTACTTGACACCCTTATGCAACAGATTAGTCAGAGGCCTGACAATCTTGGAGAAGTTCTCGATGAATCGATGGCAATAGCTGGCGAGACCGAGAAAACTTTTGACTTGCTTGACATTCTTCGGAGGAGTCCAATCGAGAATAGCCTAAACTCGTTCAGGGTTGACGGCAATACCATCCCTGGAGATGACATGCCCAAGATAGGTTACTTTAGGGAGCCAGAATTCACACTTGGAATACTTAGCATAGAGTTGATGCTCTCAAAGCTTTTCCAGCACAAGACGAAGATGTTCAGCATGTTCTTCCTTGTTCTTGGAAAATACAAGGATATCATCCAGATAAACCATGACGAACTTGTCGAGGTAATCCATGAATATATAGTTCATCAGACGAGAGAAGGTGGAGGGAGCATTTGTTAAGCCGAATGACATGATGGTGTACTCGTATGACCCATACCGAGTCACGAAGGCGGTCTTTGGGATATCCTCTTCACGAACACGGATCTGGTGGTAACCCAACCTCAAGTCGAGTTTGGAGAACACTGATGAGCCAGCCAGTTGATCATAAAGATCATTGATCCGAGGAAGAGGATATTTATTCTGAATGGTAGCTTGGTTAATAGGACGATAGTCTTGGACTAATCGGCTCGTCCCATCCTTCTTCTTAACAAAGAGATAAGGTGCTCCCCAAGGAGAGCAACTAGGGCGAATGAAACCTTTGCTAAGAGATTTGTCGATTTCCTCCTTAAGCTCAATGAGTTCATGCGGCGACATCTTGTAGGGTCGTTTGGCTATAGGAGTGGTCCTGGTTTCAAGTCGATGATGAATTCGACAGCTCTAGCAGGGGGAATCCCTGGAAGTTCTTCTGAAAAGACATCTTGGAATTTTCGAATGATGGGAATGTTTTCAATACCCTCGAGTGGTGCAGCGTTCAACGCATTCAAGGCATAAAGCCATGCCTCGGTGTTCTAAACTAGATGAGCTTGGTAAGCAACTATTTCATCCGAAGGGTGTAGCACATGGACGGCCTTAGTGGCGCAAACTATAGAAGTAGTATGTGCTTTCAACCAATCCATTCCCAGAATGAGATCAATGCTACAGGACTTCAGTACGATGGGAGAGACAAGGAATTCTAGTCCTTCGATTTCAACGGGGACGTCGTTGCAAATCATTGAGGTTCGACATTGGCCCGCGGGAGTGTGTAGTAATAGCGAAGTGTTCATGTCCTCACATTTAATGTCGTGCAAGCATGCAAAATCTTCTGACATGAATGAATGCGATGCACCTGTATCAAATAAAATAGATGCTGGTACTGAATTTACGAGGAGTGTACCTATCACGGTAGCAGGCTGGTCTAGAAATTCATTGAGATCAACGTGGTTGGCATGAACACGACCATAAGACTTGGTATTGTTGTTGCGGGCCTGGTTGTTTCCACGACCAGCTGCAGGAAGGGCCAGTTGATTCTGGTTCTGATTCTGATAGCAGTTCCTGGCAAGGTGACCCGGTTGACCACACTTGTAGCAGAGACCATTATTGGGAGTGGGAATAGGAGCTCAGGGTGGTGGAGCTGGAAGTCTCGGCTGCCTAGTTGGTGGGGGAGGCAGACGCGGTGCAACATAGGTCTGCCTTGGAGCAGGTGCAGTAGGCTGGTACATGCTATTGGGAATCCATATCCTACGCTTCTGCGAGGACGGGCCCGAAGATGAGCCCGTGTCACGGTTGCGCCTGTGAGAGCTCTGGTGTTCCTGCAGACCAGTTTCGACATTGATGGCCTTGTTCACCAATGTGGTGAAATAAGCAAAGTCATGCACTAGAAGTGCGAGCTTGATGTCAGCTTGAAGGCCATCACGAAACTTCTCTTGTCTGCATGCATCAGTTGCAATGTCTTCTTCAGCATAGCGGGACAAGTCCAGAAACTCCCGCTGATATGCTTCCACAGTTTTGTTGCCCTGAGTGAGGTTGCGGAACTCGTGCTTCTTCCGGTCCATGACTCCTTGAGGAATGAAGCGGGCACGGAAAGTAGCTTGGAAGTCTGGCCAGGTGATGATTGTTCCAACCGGCAGGGTACGCCTGTGGCTGTCCCACCATTGAGCAGTGGGTCCTTTCAGGAAGAAGGAAGCAAATGTGACATAGCTGGCAAGGGCTACATCAGCAGACTCCATCTCGTAGGTGATGTCATGGAGCCAGTCATGAGCATCGAGAGGTTGAGTTGAGCTGCGGTACACAGTTGGGTTGAGGCGGATGAAATCCTGCAGAGTCACTTGGGCTGGATGGTGGTTCATATTGGGGCGAGGAAACTAAGCCATCATATTTTCCATGAATTGGCGGTTCGGCTCGAACTGTTGGATCATACCAGCCATGTACTCAGGCGGTGGTGGGGCATGGCCACCACGACCACGACCACCTGGTCTAACCATCCTGCTAATATATAACAGGGGTAGTTCAGCATGGAGAAATTTGCAAGGAAAGAATCATTCAGGATGAAACCTGCATAATGAAAGGAACACGATAGATACTACATAGTAGTTGGCATATCTTACAAAAGGGATCATGCATAGAGTTCGGTACACAGAGTTCAGTACACAGACTAAGAACATCATAGGCGGCGCACAGGCTCACGGTGAATGCAACTAACACTAGCAAACAAGCCTACATCAGTCCCAGGAGGAACTATGGAGGTAGGTGTAGCCTAACAGCTGGTAGTGACGCGAGGGGAAGTCCTCCACGTGAGTAGCCTGGGGTCCACGGATACTCTGGTGCGGAACCTGATGCGCAGGTGGTAGAAGAGGACCAAGTGCGGGAGAGTAGCCTCCCACATCTGGCCAGCCGATGCCCTGGGGCATCACGGTCCTGGCAGGGTAGATTACAGAACGCGACAGATCACCAGATTGGACAGAGCGGTGCAACAACGTCAAAGCACGGTGTTGGGTAACGTAGTAATTTCAAAAAAATTCCTACGCACAGCAAGATCATGGTGATGCATAGCAACGAGAGAGGAGAGTGTTGTCTACGTACCCTCGTAGACCGAAAGCGGAAGCGTTAGCACAACGCGGTTGATGTAGTCGTACGTCTTCACGGCCCGACCGATCAAGCACCGAAACTACGACACCTCCGAGTTCTAGCACACATTCAGCTTGATGACGATCCCCGGACTCCGATCCAGCAGAATGTCGGGGAAGAGTTCCGTCAGCACGACGGCGTGGTGACGATCTTGATGTTCTACCGTCGCAGGGCTTCACCTAAGCACCGCTACAATATTATCGAGGATTATGGTGGAGGGGGGCACCGCACACGGCTAAGAGATCAATGATCAATTGTTGTGTCTATGGGGTGCACCCTTGCCCCCGTATATAAATGAGCAAAGGGGGGAGGTGGCCGGCCTAGGAGGAGGGCGCACCAAGGGGGGAGTCCTACTCCCACCGGGAGTAGGACTCCTCCTTCCCTTGTTGGAGTAGGAGAGAAGGAAAGAGGGGGAGAGGAACAAGGAAAAGGGGGTTGCACCCCTTTTCCAATTCGGACCAGAGGGGGGCGCGCGCCTCCTTCCTTTTGGCCTCTCTCCTCTATTCCCATATGGCCCAATAAGGCCCATATACTCCCCGGCGAATTCCCGTAACTCTCGGTACTCCGAAAAATACCCGAATCACTCGGAATCTTTCCGATGTCCGAATATAGTCGTCCAATATATCGATCTTTATGTCTCGACCATTTCGAGACTCCTCGTCATGTCCCCGATCTCATCCGGGACTCCAAACTCCTTCGGTACATCAAAACTCATAAACTCATAATATAACTGTCATCGAAACCTTAAGCGTGCGGACCCTACGGGTTCGAGAACAATGTAGACATGACCGAGACACGTCTCCGGTCAATAACCAATAGCGGAACCTGGATGCTCATATTGGCTCCCACATATTCTACGAAGATCTTTAGCGGTCAAACCGCATAACAACATATGTTGCTCCCTTTGTCATCGGTATGTTACTTGCCCGAGATTCGATCGTCGGTATCTCAATACCTAGTTCAATCTCATTACCGGCAAGTCTCTTTACTCGTTCCGTAATACATCATCCCGCAACTAACTCATTAGTTGCAATGCTTGCAAGGCTTATAGTCATGTGCATTACCGAGTGGGCCCAGAGATACCTCTCCGACAATCAGAGTGACAAATCCTAATCTCGAAATACGCCAACCCAACAAGTACCTTCGGAGACACCTGTAGAGCACCTTTATAATCACCCAGTTACGTTGTGACGTTTGGTGGCACACAAAGTGTTCCTCCGGTAAACGGGAGTTGCATAATCTCATAGTCATAGAAACATGTATAAGTCATGAAGAAAGCAATAGCAACAAACTAAACGATCAAGTGCTAAGCTAACGAAATGGGTCAAGTCAATCACATCATTCTCCTAATGATGTGATCCTGTTAATCAAATGACAACTCATGTCTATGGTTAGAAAACATAACCATCTTTGATCAACGAGCTAGTCAAGTAGAGGCATACTAGTGACACTCTGTTTGTCTATGTATTCACACATGTATTATGTTTTCGGTTAATACAATTCTAGCATGAATAATAAACATTTATCATGATATAAGGAGATAAATAATAACTTTATTATTGCCTCTAGGGCATATTTCCTTCAGTCTCCCACTTGCACTAGAGTCAATAATCTAGTTCACATCGCGATGTGATTTAATACCAATAGTTCACATCACCATGTGATTAACACCCATGGTTCACATCGACATGTGACCAACACCCAAAGGGTTTACTAGAGTCAATAATCTAGTTCACATCGCTATGTGATTAAGACCCAAAGAGTACTGAGGTGTGATCATGTTTTTCTTGTGAGAGAAGTTTAGTCGAGGGGTCTGCCACATTCAGATCCGTAAGTATTTTGCAAATTTCTATGTCAACAATGCTCTGCCCAGAGCTACTCTAGCTAATTGCTCCCACTTTCAATATGTATCCAGATTGAGATTTAGAGTCATCTGGATCAGTGTCAAAATTTGCATCGACGTAACCCTTTACAACGAACCTTTTGTCACTTCCATAATCGAGAAACATATCCTTATTCCACTAAGGATAATTTTGACCAATGTCCAGTGATCTACTCCTAGATCACTATTGTACTCCTTTGCCAAATTCAGGGCAGGGTATACAATAGGTCTGGTACACAGCATGGCATACTTTATAGAACCTATGGCTGAGGCATAGGGAATGAATTTCATTCTCTCTCTATCTTCTGCCGTGGTCGGGTTTTGAGTCTTACTCAACTTCACACCTTGTAACACAGGCAAGAACTCCTTCTTTGACTGTTCCATTTTGAACTACTTCAAAATCTTGTCAAGGTATGTACTCATTGAAAAACTTATCAAGCGTATTGATCTATCTCTATAGATCTTGATGCTCAATATGTAAGCAGCTTTTCCGAGGTCTTTCTTTGAAAAACTCCTTTCAAACATTCCTTTATGCTTTACAGAATAATTCTACATTATCTCAGATCAACAATATGTCATTCATATATACTTATCAGAAATGTTGTAGTGCTCCCACTCACTTTCTTGTAAATACAGGCTTCACCACAAGTCTGTATAAAACTATATGCTTTGATCAACTTATCAAAGCGTATATTCCAACTCCAAGATGCTTGCACCAGTCCATCATTGGATCGTTGGAGCTTGCATATTTTGTTAGTACCTTTAGGATTGACAAAACCTTCTGGTTGCATCATATACAACTCTTCTTTAATAAATCCATTAAGGAATGCAGTTTTGTTTATCCACTTGCGAGATTTCATAAAATGCAACAATTGCTAACATGATTCGGACAAACTTAAGCATAGATACGAGTGAGAAACTCTCATCGTAGTCAACACCTTGAACTTGTCGAAAACCTTTTTTCGACAATTCTAGCTTTCTAGATAGTGACACTACTATCAGCGTCCGTCTTCCTCTTGAAGATCCATTTAATATCAATGGCTCATCGATCAATGGGCAAGTCAATCAAAGTCCATACTTTGTTCTCATACATGGATCTCATCTCAGATTTCATGGCCTCAAGCCATTTCGCGGAATCTTGGCTCATCAACACTTCCTCATAGTTCGTAGGCTCGTCATGGTCAAGTAACATGACCTCTAGAAGAGGATTACCGTACCACTCTGGTGCGCATATCACTCTAGTTTACCTACGAGGTTCGGTAGTAACTTGATTTGAAGTTACATGATCATCATCATTAGCTTCCTCACTAATTGGTGTAGTAGTCACAGGAACAAATTTCTATGATGAACTACTTTCCAATAAGGGAGCAGGTACAGTTACCTCATCAAGTTCTACTTTCCTCCCACTCACTTATTTTGAGAGAAACTCCTCTAGAAAGGATCCATTCTCAGCAACGAATATCTTGCCTACGGATCTGTGACAGAAGGTGTACCCAACATTTTCTTTTGGGTATCCTATGAAGACGCACTTCTCCGATTTGGGTTTGAGCTTATCAGGCTGAAACTTTTTCACATAAGCATTGCAACCTCAAACATTAAGAAACGACATCTTAGGTTTCTTGCCAAACCATAGTTCATACGGTGTCGTCTCAACGGATTTAGATGGTGCCCTATTTAACGTGAATGTAGATGTCTCTAATGCATAACCCCAAAACGATAGCGGTAAATCAGTAAGAGACGTCATAGATCGCACCATATCTAATAAAGCACGGTTACGACGTTCGGACACACCATTGCACTGTGGTGTTCCAGGTGGCGTGAGTAGTGAAACTATTTCACATTGTTTTAACTGAAGGCCAAACTCGTAACTCAAATATTTTACTTTTGCGATCATCTCGTAGAAACTTTTATTTTGTTACGATGATTCTCCACTTCACTCTAAAATTCTTTAAACTTTTCAAATGTTTCAGACTTGTGTTTCATCAAGTAGATATACTCATATCTGCTCAAATCATCTGTGACGATCAGAAAATAATGATACCTGCCGCGAGCTTCAATATTCATCGGACCACATACATCAGTATGCATGATTCCCAACAAAATCTGTTGCTTGCAGCATTGTTCCGGAGAACGGAGTCTTAGTCATCTTGCCCATGAGGCATGGTTCGCAAGCATCAACTGATTCATAATCAAGTGATTCCAAAAGTCCATCAGCATGGAGTTTATTCATGCACTTTATACCAATATGACCTAAATGGCAATGCCACAAATAAGTTGCACTATCATTATTAACTTTGCATCTTTTGGTTTCAATATTATGAATATGTGTATCACTACGATCGAGATCCAACGAACCATTTTCATTGGGTGTGTAACCATATAAGGTTTTATTCATGTAAATAGAACAACAATTTATTCTCTTACTTAAATGAATAATCGTACTGCAATAAACATGATCAAATCATATTCATGCTCAACGCAAACACCAAATAACACTTATTTAGGTTCAACACTAATCCCGAAAGTATAGGGAGTGTGCGATGATGATCATATCAATCTTGGAACTATTTCCAACACACATCGTCACTTCACCCTTAACTAGTTTATGTTCATTCTGCAACTCCCGTTTCGAGTTACTACTCTTAGCGACTAAACCAGTATCAAATACCGAGGGGTTGTTACGAACACTAGTAAAATACACATCAATAATCTGTATATCAAATATACCTTTGTTCACTTTGCCATCCTTCTTATCCGCCAAATACTTGGGGCAGTTCCGCTTCCAGTGACCAGTCCCTTTGCCGTAGAAGCACTTAGTCTCAGGCTTAGGACCAGACTTGGGCTTCTTCACTTGAGTAGCAACTTGCTTGCCATTCTTCTTGAAGTTCCCCTTCTTCCCTTTGCCCTTTTCTGAAAACTAGTGGTCTTGTCTACCATCAACACTTGATATTTTTCTTGATTTCTACCTTTGTTGATTTTAGGATTACGAAGATCTTGGGAATCATTTCCATTATCCCTTGCATATCATAGTTCATCACGAAGTTCTACTAACTTGGTGATGGTGACTAGAGAATTCTGTCAATCACAATCTTATCTGGAAGATTAACTCCCACTTGATTCAAGCGATTGTAGTACCCAGACAATCTGAGCACATGCTCACTGCTTGAGCTATTATCCTCCATCTTTTAGCTATAGAACTTGTTGGAGACTTCATATCTCTCAACTCAGGTATTTGCTTGAAATATTAACTTCAACTCCTGGAACATCTCATATGGTCCATGATGTTCAAAACATCTTTGAAGTCCCGATTCTAAGCCGTTAAGCATGGTGCACTAAACTATCAAGTAGTCATCATATTGAGCTAGCCAAATGTCCATAACGTCTGCATCTACTCCTACAATAGGTCTGTCACCTAGCGGTGCATCAAAGACATAATTCTTCTGTGTAGCAATGAGGATAATCCTTAGATCATGGATCCAATCAGCATCATTGCTACTAACATTTTTCAACATAATTTTTCTCTAGGAACACAATGAACTGGGAGCAACATCGCGAGCTATTGATCTACAACATAGATATGCTAATACTACCAGGACTAAGTTCATGATAAATTAAAGTTCAATTAATCATATTACTTAAGAACTCCCACTTAGAAAGACATCCCTCTAATATTCTGAGTGATCACGTGATCCATGTCAACTAAACCATGTCCGATCATCACGTGAGATGGAGTAGTTTCAATGGTGAACATCACTATGTTGATCACATCTACTATATGATTCACGCTCGACCTTTCGGTCTCCGTGTTCCGAGGCCATATCTGTTATATGCTAGGCTCGTCAAGTTTAACCTGAGTATTCCGCGTGTGCAACTATTTTGTACCCGTTGTATTTGAACGTAGAGCCTATCACACCCGATCATCACGTGGTGTCTCAGCACGAAGAACTTTCGCAATGGTGCATACTCCGGGAGAACACTTGTAACTTGATAATTAGTAAGAGATCATCTTATAAAGCTACCGTCGAACTAAGCAAAATAAGATGTATAAAAGATAAACATCACATGCAATCAAAATATGTGACATGATATGGCCATCATCATCTTGTGCCTTTGATCTCCACTCCAAAGCATCGTCATGATCTCCATCGTCACCGGCATGACACCATGATCTCCATCATCTTGATCTATATCAATGTGTCGTCACGTGGTTGTCTCACCAACAATTGCTCTTGCAACTATTGCTATCGCATAGCGATAAAGTAAAGCAATTATTTGGCGCTTGCATCTTATGCAATAGAGAGATAACCATAAGGCTTTTGCCAGTTGCCGATAACTTCAACAAAACATGATCATCTCCTACAACAACTTATATCTCATCACGTCTTGACCATATCACATCACAACATGCCCTACAAAAACAAGTTAGACGTCCTCTACTTTGTAGTTGCAAGTTTTACGTGGCTGCTACGGGCTGAGCAAGAACCGTTCTTACCTACGCATCAAAACCACAACGATAGTTTGTCAAGTTGGTGCTGTTTTAACCTTCGCAAGGACCGGGCGTAGACATACTCAGTTCAACTAAAGTTGGAGAAACTGACACCCGCCAGCCACCTGTGTGCAAAGCACATCGGTAGAACCAGTCTCACGTAAGCGTACCTATAATGTCGGTCCGGGCCGCTTCATCCAACAATACCGCCGAACCAAAGTATGACATGCTGGTAAGCAGTATGACTTATATCGCCCACAACTCACTTGTGTTCTACTCGTGCATATGACATCTACGCATAAATCCAGGCTTGGATGCCACTGTTGGGTAACGTAGTAATTTCAAAAAAATTCCTATGCACACGCAAGATCATGGTGATGCATAGCAACGAGAGAGGAGAGTGTTGTCTACGTACCCTCGTAGACCGAAAGCGGAAGCGTTAGCACAACGCGGTTGATGTAGTCGTACGTCTTCACGGCCCGACCGATCAAGCATCGAAACTATGGCACCTCCGAGTTCTAGCACACGTTCAGCTCGATGACGATCCCCGGACTCCGATCCAGCAAAATGTCGGGGAAGAGTTCCGTCAGCACGACGGCGTGGTGACGATCTTGATGTTCTACCATCGCAGGGCTTCGCCTAAGCACCGCTACAATATTATCAAGGATTATGGTGGAGGGGGGCACCACACATGGCTAAGAGATCAATTGTTGTGTCTATGGGGTGCCCCCTGCCCCAGTATATAAAGGAGCAAGGGGGGAGGCGGCCGGCCTAGGAGGAGGGCACGCCAAGGGAGGAGTCCTACTCCTACTTCCCTTGTTGGAGTAGGAGAGAAGGAAAGAGGGGGAGAGGAACAAGGAAAAGGGGGCTGCACCCCTTGTCCAATTCGGACCAGAGGGGGGCGCGCGCCTCCTTCCTTTTGGCCTCTCTCCTCTATTCCCATATGACCCAATAAGGCCCATATACTCCCCGGCGAATTCCCGTAACTCTCCGGTACTCCGAAAAATACCCGAATCACTCGGAACCTTCCCGATGTCCGAATATAGTCGTCCAATATATCGATCTTTACGTCTCGACCATTTCGAGACTCCTCGTCATGTCCCCGATCTCATCCGGGACTCTGAACTCCTTCGGTCCATCAAAACTCATAAACTCATAATATAACTGTCATCGAAACCTTAAGCGTGCGGACCCTACGGGTTCGAGAACAATGTAGACATGACCGAGACACGTCTCCGGTGAATAACCAATAGCGGAACCTGGATGCTCATATTGGCTCCCACATATTCTACGAAGATCTTTATCGGTCAAACCGCATAAAAACATACGTTGCTCCCTTTGTCATCGGTATGTTACTTGCCCGAGATTTGATCGTCGGTATCTCAATACCTAGTTCAATATCGTTACCGGCAAGTCTCTTTACTCGTTCCGTAATACATCATCCTGCAACTAAGTCATGAAGAAAGCAATAGAAACAAACTAAACGATCAAGTGCTAAGCTAATGAAATGGGTCAAGTCAATCACATCATTCTCCTAATGACGTGATCCCGTTAATCAAATGACAATTCATGTCTATGGTTAGAAAACATAACCATCTTTGATTAACGAGCTAGTCAAGTAGAGGCATACTAGTGACACTCTGTTTGTCTATTGTATTCACACATGTATTATGTTTCCGGTTAATACAATTCTAGCATGAATAATAAAAATTTATCATGATATAAGGAGATAAATAATAACTTTATTATTGCCTCTAGGGCATATTTCCTTCACGCGGTACAGGTGCTGACAGGTGGTATACAACTCGTGGCGAAGAGCTCGGTTAGCTCTATCCAGCCATCAGCATGTAGAACCAGGTTCTGATGGTAGAAGGGCTCTCGGGTGACAATGGAGTAGGCAGTAGTGTAGTACCCCTCCGCACCAACATCGGATGCGATAGCAATGTGCCTGAAAGGGGAGGTGTCCAACTCCCTATACTCTCCACGAAGACGTGTCAGAGCAGCATAAGCAACATCGTGGACCGCCATGTCGATAGTCACTCCAACACCATGAGCAGTGTGCAACACGGTAGTGGAGTCATACTCCCGAGAGTAGAGGTGGATGATGGCACGTGACTGTTCTTGGTTGAAGTCCTGGTACTCCTCGTAGACGGTGTACTCAGGGTGCAAACCATAACCCAGATAGGTCATCATCTCGACCAACACAGCAGGTGATCCTGAGGCACCAATGGCCGTCCTGTGGTGCACGACCTGTCTCGTGGGTTCCAACTGAAAACAAAGATGTTTCAAAGGAGTCAAATGACAGTGTGGATAATGTTCAAAATACTACTCTAAAGAATAGCTAGGGCTTATCCAACTTTGGGGTAAACGTGGTCACGAGATCCTAATGTTAGAGTTAGTAAATTTGTTTAACCCGAGTAGAAGAGAGTTCAGAGTCCCATATTAAGGATCAAGGAGTAAAAGATCCTAATACCACCCAAATGGCTACGTGGGCCCGTAAGGCACACAACCATGTTAGTAAACAGTTTTGTAATGTCTAGACTCGACTTCGGCCAAGGAGTGTGGAAGGTGGATTCCTACAGGCATTCGACTTTGATACGAACTTGTGATGCTCCCGATTTGACCGTACACTAATCATACATACAAACGTGTACGATCAAGATCAGGGGCTCACGGGAAGATATCACAACACAACTCTACAAATAAAATAAGTCATACAAGCATCATATTACAAGCCAGGGGCCTCGAGGGTTGAATACAAGAGCTCGATCATAGACGAGTCAGAGGAAGCAACAATATATGAGTACAGACATAAGTAAACAAGTTTTCCTTAAGAAGGCTAGCACAAACTGGGATACAGGTCGAAAGAGGCGCAGGCCTCCTGCCTGAGATCCTCCTAAACTACTCCTGGTCGTCGTCAGCGGGCTGCACGTAGTAGTAGGCACCTCCAGTGTAGTAGGAGTCGTCGTCAACAATGGCGTCTGGCTCCTGGACTCCATCGTCTGGTCGCAGCAATCGGGTATAGGAAGGGGGAAAAGGGGGAACAAAGCAACCATGAGTACTCATCCAAAGTACTCGCAAGCAAGGAGCTACACTACATATGTATGCATTGGTATCAAATGGAATAAGGGTATCATATGTGGACTGAACTGTAGAATGTCAGAATAAGAGGGGGATATCTAGTCCTATCGAAGACTACGCTTCTGGCCACCTCCATCTTGCAGCATGTAGAAGAGAGTAGAAGGTAAGTCCACCAAGTAGCATCGTATAGCATAATCCTACCCGGCGATCCTCCCCTCGTCGCCCTGTTAGATAGCGATCACCGGGTTGTATCTGGAACTTGGAAGGGTGAGTTTTATTAAGTATCCGGTCCTAGTTGTTGTA
Source organism: Triticum aestivum (assembly GCF_018294505.1). NCBI lineage: Eukaryota > Viridiplantae > Streptophyta > Magnoliopsida > Poales > Poaceae > Triticum > Triticum aestivum. The sequence continues at coordinate 255,293,271 of NC_057809.1, read as the reverse complement.
AGGTCAAGGTACAACTCCAAGTCGTCCTGTTATCGAAGATCACGGCTATTCGAATAGATTAACTTCCCTGCAGGGTGCACCACATTTCAACACGCTCGATCCGCTTTGTCCGGACACACTTGTCTGGGTCATGCCCGGCCTCGAAAGATAAACACGTCGCAGCCCTACCTAGGCACAACAGAGAGGTCAGCACGCCGGTCTAAATCCTATGCGCGCAGGGGTCTGGGCCCATCGCCCATTGCACACCTGCATGTTGCGTGGGCGGCCGGAGAGCAGACCCAGCAAACTCCATTACAAAGGAAGTTGTGTTACACGGTCCAACCCGGCGCGCGCCGCTCAGTCACTGACGTCACGAAGGCTTTGGCTGATACCACGACGTCGAGTGCCCATAACTGTTCCCACGTAGTTGGTTAGTGCGTATAGGCCAGTGGTCAGACTCAGATCAAATACCAAGATCTCGTTAAGCGTGTTATTTTGAAGTAACAACAGACGCCGACCAGGGCTAGGCCCACCTCTCTTCTAGGTGGTCTCAACCTGCCCTGTCGCTCTGCCTCGAAGTAACAGTCAGGGGCCTTCGGGAACCCAGGCCCACCTCTACCGGGATGGAGCCAGCTGCCCCTTCAGCCCCCAACATCGGAATCACTTGCGGGTACTCAACGAGCCGACCTGACTTTAGTCACCACCTGTATAGTATGTATATATGTATGCATATCCCCGTGATCACCTCCTGAGTGATCACGTCCCGATAGTATAGCATGGCAGACAGACTAAAATGTAGGGCCACCGATGAAGTACTAGCAACCTATACTAAGCATGTAGGATGCCAGGTAAGGTATCAACAGTTGTAGCAACAATGACAGGCTATGCAACAGAATAGGATTAACGGAAAGTAGTAACGTGCTACACTACTCTAATGCAAGCAGTAGAGAAGAATATGCGATATCTGGTGATCAAGGGGGGCTTGCCTGGTTGCTCTGGCAAGAGAGAGGGGTCGTCAACACCGTAGCCGTACTGGGTAGCAGCGGCGTCGGTCTCGTAGTCTATCGGAGAGAAGAGGGGGAAGAAACAATAAATATTAAGCAAACAGATGCATAGCAATGCATGACATGACAAGTAGCGGTGCTAGGGGTGCCCTAATGCGGTATAAGGTGGTACCCGTGAAGGGGGAAACATCCGAGAAAAGGTCCCCGGTGTTTCGCGTTTTTGGACAGATGAATCGGAGGGGGAAAGTTGCATGTTCGCTATGCTAGGGATGCGTGGCGGACGAACGGGCTACGTATCCGGATTCGTCTCGTCGTTCTGAGCAACTTTCATGTACAAAGTTTTTCCATCCGAGCTATGGTTTATTTTTATATTAATTTAAAAAGATTTAAATCATTTTTAGGATTTATTTATTTAATTAAATTCAATATTATCCAAAACAGTGCACGCTGATGTCAGCATGATGTCAGCAGTTGACCGTTGACCTGGTCAACCTGATAGGCGGGTCCCACCTGTCAGCGACTGTTTGACTAATTAACAGTAGTTAATTAGGTTAACTAGTTATTAGGTTAATTAATCTTAATTAGTTAATTTAAATAGAATTAATTAAGTTAATTAATTAATTAATATTTGATTTTATTTATTTATTATTTTTAATCCTAATTCCTTTTTTTAAATCGTTCCAGGGGATGGGTCCCGTTCGTCAGCGACCCGGGGGGGGGGGGGCTTAGCGGTTACGGGCGAGCAACGGGGCGGGGCGCCCGAATGGGCGCGAGACAAGGGGCGCTGGGTGCGCACGACGCACGCCGGCGCCGACGGCCATGGCCAGGGGAGGCGGGGCTCCGGCGAGCCACCGGAGCGGCGGCAGTGCAGCGGTGTGTTGCGGTGGTGGAGCAGCACGGGCAGAGCAGAGGCGAACGGCAGAGGCGAGGCTGCGGGCGTGTGGGCGGGGTCACCGGAGGAGGAAAGGGCGTCGGGGCCAAAGTGACTAGAGCGGGACGGCGGCGGCACAGCCCGCGGGCAGGGCGGTGCGAACGAGCAGCAGCCGCGGAAGCAGAAGCAGCAGAAGCAGCAGAAGCAACGCAAGGCGAGGCGCGATGAGGCCGCAGCCGCGGGAGCAGAGAGGCTGCGGCGGAGGGAGGCAGTAGGCGGCAGCAGGTGAGGCGGGGCTCACGGCGACGAGCGTGGCGGACGCGAGCCATCCGGAGCTCGGGCGCGGGGCGCACGGGGGAAAGGGGGAGGGGCGCGGTGCGAGGCGAGGTCGAACGAGGCACGGGCGACGCGAGGCAGAGCCGGGGTGAGGGCGCGGCGATGTGCGGGTGGTGAGCGCGCGCAGAGCGCGGGGTGCGGCATGCGACAGAGAAGGAGAGGAGGAGTCGGGGCTCACTACGGGATGCAGGGATCAGGGCAGTGGGGTTCGAGGAGGGGATGGGGACGACGTGCGTAGAGGAGGCAGGCCGGCGGGGCAGCTCCGGCGAGTGAGGTCTGGCGGCGACAGCGTTCGGTAGCGACGAGCAGTCTCCTCCTCTCGATCCTGATCCAATCGGGAGAGAGAGGGGGGAGATATTTTGGGGGGATAGTGGGGAGTGGATAGGGTTGGACCGGGAGGGAGTGGGTGTTATGGGGAGTGGGGAGGGAAGTGGCCGGTTGGGCCGGCCTAGTGGGGTGGCCGACTGGGCCGGCTGGGTCGAGGCCCAGTGGGGGGTTTCTTTTTTTTGTTTGTTTCCATCTATTTTGTAATTTCTTTTCTTTTTATTTATTTTCTTTTCTGTTTTAAATCATTTTAAATTATCTAGGAATTTTATAAAAATGTGTTTATTACACCATATTTACTTATGCAAAATATGGCACCTCCCGAACATTTTTGTTTTAAATTTTGAAAAACTTTTATTGTTGACATTAATTTGAATTTGAATTTTGAAACAGTTTTGATCCAACGCGATATTATCAACAATAACCGGGGTGACGTGGCACCGTTAGCGTGGGATTACTATAGGTTAATTACCCGGGCGTTACACATGGCTTCTCCTCTCTCCCTTTGGATCTCAATACAAGGTTCTCCTCAATCTTCTTGGAGATCTATTCGATGTAATTCTTTTTGCAGTGTGTTTGTCGAGATCTGATGAATTGTGGGTTTATGATCAAGATTATCTATGAACAATATTTGATTCTTCTCTAAAATCTTTTATGTATGATTTGTTATCTTTGCAAGTCTCTTTGAATTATCAGTTTGGTTTGGCCTATTAGATTGATCTTTCTTCCAGTGGGGGAAGTGCTTAGCTTTGGGTTCAATCTTACGGTGTCCTTTCTGAGTGACAGCAGGGGCAGCAAGGCACGTATTGTATGGTTGCCATCAAGGATAAAAATATGGGGTTTATATCATATTGCTTGAGTTTATCCCTCTACATCATGTCACCTTGCCTAATGTGTTACTCTTTTCTTATGAACTTAATACTCTAGATGCATGCTGGATAGCGGTCGATGTGTGGAGTAATAGTAGTAGATGCAGAATTGTTTCGGTCTACTTGTCGCGGACATGATGCCTATATACATGATCATGCCTGGATATTCTCATAATTATGCACTTTTCTATCAATTGCTCGACAGTAATTTGTTTAACCACCGTAATACTTATGCTATCTTGAGAGAAGCCACTAGTGAAACCTATGGCCCCGGGTCTATCTTCCATCATATAAGTTTCCAATCTATTTTACTTTGCAATCTTTACTTTCAATCTATATCATAAAAATACCAAAAATATTTATCTTATTATCTCTATCAGATCTCATTTTTGCAAGTGGCCGTGAAGGGATTGACAACCCCTTTATCGCATTGGTTGCAAGGTTCTTATTTGTTTGTGTAGGTGTGAGGTGACTTGCGTGTAGTCTCCTACTGGATTGATACCTTGGTTCTCAAAAACTGAGGGAAATACTTACGCTACTTTGCTGCATCACCCTTTCCTCTCCAAGGGAAAACCAATGCAGTGCTCAAGAGGTAGCAGCTAATGACATAAGCTGGGACATACTACAAAACACTTATTTTATGGGAGGAGTTTATGGAACCGGTAGTGCTCACGAGGACGCTCTTGAGCAATTGATGTGGAATTGTGGATAATGGAGCCAGTGAGTAACCTTGCCACCCTCAGTATGGTCAATTTTTGTATATACTACAATTTCTGTATGCATGAGTGACCTATTGTTCTACATGTAGTGTTCCATTAAAAAAATCCATGTGCAAATTTAATGTGTATGATCGAACTAGCTTTAGTTTATCGATGTACTCTCCTAATATTTAGCTGTAATCACATGTTTTAGCCATATTTAGCATTGAGGTGTTGATGATTGAACTAAAGTCATCAAACACTATCTAGCTTGTCTGTTTTTAGACGTGTTTCCATATGCTTTTCAGTTGTTAGCGGTGATACTTTTTTATTATTATTATTGTCTCTGAAATTAATATGTGCTCTGCACATGTGATGAAACTGTAATGCCCACGATGCGGCTATATCTCCCACGTGTCGAGGCACGACTTAGAAGCATAACCGCATGGTGGTTTTGTCACAAGAGGGGTAATCTTCACACAATCCCATGTACTGAATAAGAAAGGGATAAAGAGTTGGCTTACAATCGCCACTTCACACAAATAACAAGTTAAACATACATCATCCAGAGTACAATCAAGGTCCGACTACGGAACCAAAATAAAAGAAGACAACCCCAAATGCTAGATCCCCGATCGTCCCAACTGGCTTCACTACTGATCATCAGGAAATGAAACATAGTAACAACCAAGGTCCTCGTCGAACTCCCACTTGAATTCGGTAGCATCACCTACATTGGTATCCTCGGCACCTACAACTATTTGGAAGTATCCGTGAGTCACGAGGACTAAACTATCTCACACCCGCGAGATCAAGACTATTTAAGCTTATGGGTAGGACAAGGTAATGAGGTGGAGCTGCAGCAAGCGCTAAGCAAATATGGTGGCTAACATACACAAGTAAGAGTAAGATGAGAAGCTACGCAATGGTCGAAAAGCTATAAGTGATCAAGAAGTGATCCTGAAACTACTTACGTTCAAACATAACCCAAGACCGTGTTCACTTCTCGGACTCCGTTCAAACATCATGGCTACACACGCGGTTGATTCATTTTAATTAAGTCAAGCGTCAAGTTCTCTACAACTGGATATTAACAAATTGCCATCTGCCACATAACCGCAGGCACAGCTCTCGAAAGTTTATACCCTGCAGGGGTTTCCCAACTTAGCCCATCACAAGCTCTCACGATCAACGAAGGATATTCCTTCTCCCGGGAAGACCCGATCAGACTCGGAATCTCGGTTACAAGACTTTTCGACAATGGTAAAACAAGACCAGCAAAGCTGCCTGATGTGCCGACAAATCCCGATAGGAGTCAAACGTATCTCGTTCTCAGGGCACACTGGATGGGACAAGCTACGAGTAAAACCAGCCCTCAAGTTTCCCCGAGGTGGCCCCACAGGTTGCCCGGTTCGGACCAACACTCAAAGGAGCACTAGCCCGGGGGGGGGGGGGGTTAAAATAAAGATGACCCTTGAGTCTGCAGAACCCAAGGGAAAAGTATAGGTGCTAGGTAGGCAAATGATAAAACCAAGGTTGGGCCTTGCTGGAGGAGTTTTATTCAAAGCGAACTGTCAAGGGGGTCCCATAACCCCAAGCACGTAAGGAATGCAAAATCAAGGAACATAACACCGGTATGACGGAAACTAAGGCGGCAAGAGTGGAACAAAACACCAGGCAAAAGGCCGAGCCTTCCATCCTTTACCAAGTATATAGATGCATTAATTAAATAAGAGATAATATGACATCCCAACATATCCATGTTCCAACATGGAACAAACTTCAACTTCACCTGCAACTAACAATGCTATAAGAGGGGTTGAGCAAAGGCGGTAACATAGCCAAACAATGGTTTGCTAGGAAGGTGGGTTAGAGGCTTGACATGGAAATATGGGAGGCATGATAAACAAGTGATAGGTAGCGCGACATGGCGATAGAGCGAATAACTAGAAAGCAAAGATAGAAGTGATATCGAGGGTATTGTCATCTTGCCTTCAATGTTCTCAGAGTTGTTGAAATCTTGCTCCTCGTTAGCGTACTCAACAGGTTCCTCGTACGCGTACTTCTCTCCCAGCTCTACCCAAAGCAAGAACACAAGCAATGGAACAACAATCAATCATGGTGCAATGCACAAGCAACATGATGCAATACATGACATGATATGCAATGCATATGAGTGCTCCGGAAGGGAAAGGATAACCAAGGCATCAACTTGGCAAACCAAGTATGCCGCTGGAAAGATGAGGTGATTTCAATCGAAATCGATATAAGGATCACCGAAAACGGATGCACGGTTTGCAAATGACAAGCAATACAAGGATGACGCAAAACTGCGATTAACAGAATGATAGCACTTAGAATGTAACAAGAAACTAAGCTGCTGCGTTTCAACATAGCAACAAAGCATATGAGCATAAAGTACACATGAAGCTCTTCAAAACATGAACACTAAGCTCCTGCTAGTTCTCACTAGAACAAGCTCAAAATAGCATGGCAAAAATGCAAATGATATCAGCTTCACAGACTTGGAGAAAATACTAAACATGGCAAAACAACATCATATAGCAATGTTTAGAGCTAGCAAACAACATGCTATAGGAACTTAACATAGCAAAAAAGGTATGGCATGCTTCTCCGAAATGCATAGAATTAAACGCCCTTACTAAATATGAGCCAAAAAGGCAAAGAAGATATGATGGCACCCATGTAAACATAGCAAGTTTTATAAACAAATTCAGAATTAGTGAAATTCAGGACATGGCAGAAATAGATTCATGATAGTAACTTTGCAAGCTCATGATACTCACCACAAAGCATTAAATGACAACACAAGCATACCAACAATAGTAAGACATGTTCTTGAAGCTAAAAATGGCAAGATCAAGTTCATAGGATGCATGGATCACTAGCAAAACACATGGCAATATTGATTAACATGTTAACAATCTCCCAGGAACAATATTTAGCAAAATTAGAGCAAGAAAATAACATGCTAGATTACTCCATAATTGCAACCAAAGACATGAATGGATAAATCATAACCACTTGTACAAAACATCCTTACTGAAATATCTCAAAATGTGCATGGATCTCATGGTAGCAACACATTTACGAGCCATCAAAATAACATCAGGAAAAAGACTTGGCAAAATCCTAAGTGCCTGAAAACAGTAACATCACGGAGCCTACTTTGCGTGCTTGTGCTAGTCACCACATAGCTCCTAAAAAAATACAAGACTTGCACCTCTGTAAACATGGCACGATATAGTTCAAAACACATGTATACATCATGCTCATAGGGTGCACACACAAAATGCAACAAAAATGACAAAACTCCATGTTCTGTTAAGAACCTGCAGTTAACATTTTATAGCACTCTTACAACGAGGAAAATGGCATCAATATGGACAGTAACATGCTTGCAAATGCTACTAACATGAAGATCATAACGAGGCGAACATTTCGACATATCATATGCATGAATCGGAGTCACGGTCACCGAGATATATCATGATGAACAGGGCACAAAAATGTTTGGGATCTCCAGGACTTAGTGAGATTTTACGCCGCGAAGAACTAGATGAGGATTTCCTGGGACAGAGGGATACGGGCATGCGTGGTGGAGTTTGGTTGGGGATCCCGGTGGATCTGGTCCACCTAACCAGATCTAGACGGGGACGGGGACGGCGGCGGGGGGCTCGCCGGAGGCCGGCGACGATGGTGGTGCGATGGCTGGAGTGAGGTGGCGACGGTTGGCGAGGCGGCGACCGGAGCGGCGACCGAGGAGGCGGCAGCGAGGCGGTCGGCGGCGGGGGCGCGGCGGCTGAGCGGCGAGGAGGAGCCGCGGGAGGCGCGGGGGAGCGGGGTGGCGGCGGCGGACGACCGGGCCGGGAGGGCCCCGCCTGGGCCCTGGCGGGCCGACAGCGGCACGGGGATGTGGGCACGGGATGCGGCCAATCGCGGGCGGACACATGGCGGTGGCAGAGGTTGCGGACACGTCCGTCGGTGGGGGAAGATGTGTTCGGCGGCGGAGAGGGGAAAATGCTAAGGGTTCATCCGAAATTTCGGGGAGAGGCACATATTTATAGGTAGAGGGAGCTAGGATAGTCCAAATGAGGTGAGGTTTTCGCTCACACGATCATGATTCAACAACGGAGAGCATGGAGAGGGTTTAGATGGGTTAGTGGGCTGTTTTGGAGGGTGTTGGGCTGCAACACCAAAGAGGCTTTTGCGGTTAGCCGATTATCCGTTGGGGCATCAAATGACCTCCAAATGGAATGAAATTTGACAGGTGGTCTACCGGTGATGTACCAAGGCCACTTGACAAATCTCGACCCATTCCGAGAACGTTTTTCTCCCGCTCACGAAACGAGATTAGAGGGGGTGCAACGAGGCATGAGAGAGCGTCGGATTGCGAAACGGACAACATCGAAAATGACCAGATGCATGAGACGAACACAAATGCAAATGAGATGCACATGATGACATGATATGAAATGCATGACATGAACACAATGCAAAACTAAGACGAAAACCCAACCACAAAGGAAATCTCATATCACATAGCCGAAAATGGCAAGAGTCGGAGTTACAAATATGGAAAGTTACATCCATGGTGTTACAGAAACTATATACTTTCTAGAGTAATTGAACTATACACTATTTTTTATTTATGCTTGTGAAGTGCTTAGTTAATTGCTTGCAAGTAGATTTTATAGATACCAATAAAAATAGTAACTTGGGATTTATTTCTGTTCAACCTCTGTGATCCAGATGAGCAAAGCAACAACTTTGGTTTTATTTCTCTTGAACCTCTGATGTAGATGAGCAAAATAGTAACTTGGTTTTAATTCTGTTCTCTGATGTAGATGCACTCTTTTGTATGTTTGCGTCCATGACTCATTACGGTGAAAGTGAATTCATACCAGGGCAAGAAGCAGTCCACAGACGTGGTAGCTTGGTTAATTTGCAACAAAAATAATATGGAGTGCTAAGTTATTCTGGAGAACAACTAATGTTGTTAATTTGTTGAATGTAATTTATTTTAGTATCGTTTTGTCACTATGGTTGGTAATATGAAGTTTATTTATTCTAGGTTCCTATCTTTAGACAAACACATCCAAGTTGGTAGTATTGGAAGAGTTATTGAAACGGGGAAGAGCATGTCTCCAATGGCAAGATACCAGGACCCGATGGGCATAGGTAGAACCAACCATTATTCTTACAAGGCGAGGATGGCTATTGCTTCATAATTTGATAGCCAACTTCCACTCATGAAGTGAGTTCGCTTACTATATTTTAGTGTACTCTGCAGATATGTTTGTTAGACTTTTTGCTATGTACTCCCTCTGCAAAGAAATATAAGAGCGTTTAGATCACTACTTTAGTGATCTAAATGTTGGGTAACCTAGCATGCAATTTCAAAATATTTTCCTACGCTCACACAAGATCTATATAGGAGATACATAGCAACGAGAGGGAGAGAGTGTGTCCACGTACCGTCGTAGACCGAAAGTGGAAGCGTTTGACACTTCGGTTGATGTAGTCGAACTTCTTCTCGTTCCGACCGATCAAGCACCAAACGTACGACACCTCCGAGTTCTGCACACGTTCAACTCGATGACGTCCCTCGAACTCTTGATCCAAAAAAGTGTCGAGGGAGAGTTCTGTCAGCACGACGACGTGGTGACGGTGATGGTGAAGTGATCCGCGCAGCACTTCGCCTAAGCACTACGTGAATATGACCAGAGGCATAAACTGTGGAGGAGGGTGCCACACACGGCTAGGAATCAATGTTGTGTGTTCTAGCGGTGCCCCCACATATATATAGGTGGGAGTGAAGCAAATATCCCCTAGAGGCAATAATAAAGTTGTTATTTATATTTCCTTATATCATGATAAATGTTTATTATTCATGCTAGAATTGTATTAACCGGAAACTTAGTACATGTGTGCATACATAGACAAACAGAGTGTCCCTAGTATGCCTCTACTTGACTAGCTTGTTAATCAAAGATGGTTAAGTTTCCTGACCATAGACATGTGTTGTCATTTGATGAACAGGATCACATCATTAGAGAATGATGTGATGGACAAGACCCATCCGTTAGCTTAGCATAATGATCGTTTAGTTTTATTGCTATTGCTTTCTTCATGACTTATACATGTTCCTCTGACTATGAGATTATGCAACCCCCGAATACCGGAGGAACACCTTGTGTGCTATCAAATGTCATAACATAATTGGGTGATTATAAAGATGCTCTACAGGTGTCTCCGATGGTGTTTGTTGAGTTGGCATAGATCGAGATTAGGATTTGTCACTCCGTGTATCGGAGATGTATCTCTGGGCCCTCTCGGTAATGATCATCGATCACTATAAGCCTTGCAAGCAATGTGACTAATGAGTTAGTTGCGGGATGATGCATTACGGAACGAGTAAAGAGACTTGTCGGTAATGAGATTGAACTAGGTATGGTGATACCAATGATCGAATCTGGGGCAAGTAACATACCGATGACAAAGGGAACAACGTATGTTGTTATGCAGTTTGACTGATAAAGATATTCGTAGAATATGTAGGAGCCAATATGAGCATCCAGGTTCCGCTATTGGTTATTGATCGGGGATGTGTCTCGGTCATGTCTACATAGTTCTCAAACCCATAGGGTCCGCACGCTTAATGTTCGATGACGGTTTGTATTATGAGTTATGTGATTTGATGACTGAAGTTTGTTCGGAGTCCCGGATAAGATCACGGACATGACGAGGAGTCTAGAATGGTCGAGACATAAAGATTGATATATTTTAAAGTTATGTTTGGACACCGGAATGGTTTCGGAAAGGTTCAGACATTTTCCGGAGTATCAGGGGTTACTGGAACCCCCCACGAGAGTTAATGGGCCTTCATGGGCCCTAGTGGAGAGAGGGGGCGGCAGCTAGGTGGAGGCGCATGCCCCCAATCCCAAACCGAATTGGACTAGGGTTGGGGGGCGGCCCCCCTTTCCCTCTCTCCTCCTCCTCCTTCCCTCCTTCTCCTAGTGGGAATAGGAAAGGAGAGGGGGACGAATCCTACTTGGACTAGGAGTCCAAGTAGGACTCCCCCTTATGGCGCCCCCCCTTGGGCCGGCCACCTCTCCTCCCCCTTTATATACGTGGTAGGGGGCACCCCAAAGGCACACCAAGTCTTCTCTTAGCCGTGTGGGGTGCCCCCCTCCACAGTTACACACCTCAGTCATATCGCCGTAGTGCTTAGGCGAAGCCCTGCGCTGGTAACTTCATCATCACCATCTCCACGCCATCGTGCTGACGGAAATCTCCCTCGTCCTCAACTAGATCAAGAGATCGAGGGACGTCATCGAGCTGAATGTGTGTAGAACACAGAGGTGCCGTATGTTTGTTACTTGGATCGGTTGGATCATGAAGACGTTCGACTACATCAACTGCATTACTAAATGATTCCGCTTTCGGTCTATGAGGGTATGTGGACACACACTCCCCTCTCGTTGCTATGCATCTCCTAGATAGATCTTGCGTGATTGTATGTGAAAATTTTGAAATACTACGTTCCCCAACAGTGGCATCTGAGCCAGGTCTATGCGTAGATGTTATATGCACGAGTAGAACACAAAGAGTTGTGGGCGATAATAGTTATACTGCTTACCAGCAACGTCTTACTTTGATTCAGCAGTATTGTTGGATGAAGCAGCCCAGATCGACAATACATGACCATGTTCGTGAGACTGTTGGCTAGCGGGTGTCTGTTTCTCCAACTTTAGTTGAATCGAGTTTGACTACGCCCGGTCCTTGTTGTAGGTTAAAACAACACACTTGATGAATAATCGTTGTGGTTTTGATGCGTAGGTAAGAACAGTTCTTGCTAGAAGCCCGTAGCAGCCACGTAAAACTTGCAACAACAAAGTAGAGACGTCTAACTTTTTTTGCAGGGCTTGTTGTGATGTGATATGGTCAAGATGTGATGAGATATAAATTGTTGTATGATATGATCATGTTTTGTAACCGTTATCAGCAACTGGCAGGAGCCTTATGGTTGTCGCTTTATTGTATGAAATGCAATCGCCATGTAATTGCTTTACTGTACCACTAAGCGGTAGCGATAGTCATAGAAGCAATAGTTGGCGAGACGACAACGATTCTATGATGGAGATCAAGGTGTCAAGCCAGTGACGATGGTGATCATGACGGTGCTTTGGAGATGGAGATTGAAGGCACAAGATGATGATGGCCATATCATCTCACTTATTTTGATTGCATGTGATGTTTATCGTTTATGCATCTTATTTTGGTTAGCATGATGGTAGCATTATAAGATGATCTCTCACTAAAATTTCAAGGTATAAGTGTTCTCCCTGAGTATGCACCGTTGCTACAGTTTGTCGTGCCGAGACACCACATGATGATCAGGTCTGATAAGCTCTATGTTCACATACAACGGGTGCAAGCTAGTTTTGCACATGTAGAATACTCGGGTTAAACTTGACGAGCCTAGCATATGCAGATATGGCCTCGGAACATTGAGACCGGAAGGTCGAATGTGAATTATATAGTAGATATGATCAACATAGTGATGTTAACCATTGAAAGCTAGTCCATCTCACGTGATGATCGGACATGGTTTAGTTGATATGGATCATGTGATCATTTAGATGACTACAAAGATGTCTATCTAAGTGGGAGTTCTTAAGTAATATGATTAATTGAACTTTAATTTATCATGAATTTAGTACCTGATAGTATTTTGCATGTCTATGTTGTTATAGATCAATGGCCCGTGCTATCGTTCCATTGAATTTTAATGCGTTCCTAGAGAAAGCTAAGTTGAAAGATGATGGTAGCAACTACACAGACTGGGTACGTAACTTGAGGATTATCCTCATTGCTGCACAGAAGAATTACGTCCTGGAAGCACCGCTAGGTGCAAGACCCGCTGCAGGAGCAACTCCGAATGTTATGAACGTCTGGCAGAGCAAAGCTGATGACTAGTCGATAGGTCAGTGTGCCATGCTTTACGGCTTAGAACCGGGACTTCAACGAAGTTTTGAACGTCATGGAGCATACGAGATGTTCCAAGAGTTGAAGTTAATATTTCAAGGAAATGCTCGGATTGAGAGATATGAAGTCTCCAATAAGTTCTACAACTACAAGATGGAGGAGAATAGTTCTGTCAGTGAACATATACTTAGAATGTATGGGTACCACAACCACTTGACTCAACTCGGAGTTAATCTTCCTGATGATAGTGTCATTGACAGAGTTCTTCAATCACTGTTACCAAGCTACAAAAGCTTCATGATGAACTATAATATGCAAGGGATGAATAAGACAATTTCCGAGCTCTTCGCGATGCTAAAGGCTGCGGAGGTAGAAATCAAGAAGGAGCATCAAGTGTTGATGGTTAACAAGACCACTAGTTTCAAGAAGAAGGGAAAAGGGAAGAAGGGGAACTTCAAGAAGAACGGCAAGCAAGTTGCTGCTCAAGTGAAGAAGCCCAAGTCTGGACCTAAGCCTAAAACTGAGTGCTTCTACTGCAAAGGGACTGGTCACTGGAAGTGGAACTGCCCCAAGTATTTGGCGGATAAGAAGGATGGCAAAGTGAAAGGTATATTTGATATACATGTTATTGATGTGTACCTTACTAATTCTTGCAGTAGCGCCTGGGTATTTGATATTGGTTTTGTTGCTCATATTTGCAACTCAAAATAGGGGCTATGGATTAAATGAATATTGGCTAAGGACGAGGTGACGATGCGCGTGGGAAATGGTTCCAAAGTCGATGTGATCGCCATCGGCACGCTACCTCTACATCTACCTTCAGGATTAGTTTTAGACCTGAATAATTGTTATTTGGTGCCAGCGTTAAGCATGAACAATATATCTGGATCTTGTTTGATGTGAGATGGTTATTCATTTAAATTAGAGAATAATGGTTGTTCTATTTATATGAGTAATATCTTTTATGGTCATGCAGCCTTGATGAGTGGTCTAATTTTGTTGAATCTCGATAGTAGTGATACACATATTCATAGTATTGAAGCCAAAAGATACAAGTTTAATAATGATAGTGCAGCTTATTTGTGGCACTGCCATTTAGGTCATATTGGTGTAAAGCGCATGAAGAAACTCCATGCTGATGGACTTTTGGAATAACTTGATTATGAATCAGTTGATGCTTGCGAACCATGCCTCATGGGCAAGATGACTAAGACTCCGTTCTCCGGAACAATGGAGTGAGCAACAGACTTGTTGGAAATAATACATACTGATGTATGCGTTCCAATGAGTGTTGAGGCTCACGGTGGGTATCGTTATTTTCTGACCTTCACAGATGATTTAAGCAGATATGGGTATATCTACTTAATGAAACATAAGTCTGAAACATTTGAAAAGTTCAAAGAATTTCAGAGTAAAGTGGAAAATCATCATAACAAGAAAATAAAGTTTCTACGATCCGATCGTGGAGGTGAATATTTGAGTTACAAGTTTGGTCTTCATTTGAAACAATGTGGAATAGTTTCGCAACTCACGCCACCTGGAACACCACGAGATAATGGTGTGTCCGAACGTTGTAATCGTACTTTATTAGATATGGTACGATCTATGATGTCTCTTACCGATTTACTGCTATCGTTTTGGGGTTATGCTTTAGAGGCGACTGCATTCACGTTAAATAGGGCACCATCTAAATCCGTTGAGATGACACCATATGAACTGTGGTTTGGCAAGAAACCCAAGTTGTCGTTTCTTAAAGTTTGGGGCTGCGATGCTTATGTGAAAAAGCTTCAACCTGATAAGCTCGAACTCAAAGAAATGTGTCTTCATAGGATACCAAAAGGAGACTGTTGGGTACACCTTCTATCATAGATCCGAAGGCAATATATTCGTTGCTAAGAATGGATCCTTTCTAGAGAAGGAGTTTCTCTCGAAAGAAGTGAGTGGGAGGAAAGTAGAACTTGATGAGATAATTGTACCTTCTCCTGAATTGGAAAGTAGTTCATCACAGAAATCAGTTCCAGTGATTCCTACACCAATTAGTGAGGAAGCTAATGATGATGATCATGAAACTTCTGATCAAGTTACTACTGAACCTCGTAGGTCAACCAGAGTAAGATCCGCACCAGAGTGGTACAGTAATCCTGTTCTGGAGGTCATGTTACTTGACCATGACGAACCTACGAACTATGAGGAAGCGATGATGAGCCCAGATTCCATTAAATGGCTTGAGGCCATGAAATATGAGATGTGATCCATGTATGAGAACAAATTGTGGACTTTGGTTGACTTGCCCGATGATCGGCAAGCCATAGAGAATAAATGTATCTTCAAGAAGAAGACTGACGCTGACGGTAATGTTACTGTCTACAAAGCTCGACTTGTTGCGAAAGGTTTTCGACAAGTTCAAGGAGTTGACTACGATGAGACCTTCTCACCCGCAACAATGATTAAGTCTGTCCGAATCATGTTAGCAATTGCCGCATTTTATGATTATGAAATTTGGCAAATGGATATCAAAACAGCATTCCTTAATGGATATCTTAAAGATGAGTTGTATATGAGGCAACTAGAAGGTTTTGTCGATCCAAAAGGTGCTAACAAAGTGTGCAAGCTCCAACGATCCATTTATGGACTGGTGCAAACCTCTCGGAGTTGGAATATATGCTTTGATAGTGTGATCAAAGCATATGGTTTTATACAGACTTTTGGAGAAGCCTGTATTTACAAGAAAGTGAGTGGGAGCTGTGTAGCATTTCTAATATTATATATGGATGACATATTGTTGATTGGAAATGATACTGAATTTCTGAATAGCATAAAGGATACTTGAATAAGAATTTTTCAATGAAAGACCTCGGTGAAGCTCCTTATATATTGGGCATCAAGATCTATAGAGATAGATCAAGACGCTTAATTGGACTTTCACAAAGCACATACCTTGATAAAGTTTTGAAGAAGTTCAAAATGGATCAGTCAAAGAAAGGGTTCTTGCCTATGTTACAAGGTGTGAAGTTGAGTCAGACTCAATGCCCGACCACTGCAGAAGATAGAGAGAAAATGAAAGTCATTCCCTATGCCTCAGCCATAGGTTCTATCATGTATGCAATGCTATGTACCAGAACTGATGTGTGCCTTGCTATTAGTTTAGCAGGGAGGTACCAAAGTAATCCAGGAGTGGATCACTGGACAACGGTCAAGAACATCCTGAAATACCTAAAAAGACTAAGGATACGTTTCTCATTTATGGAGGTGACAAAGAGATCATCGTAAACAGTTATGTCGATGCAAGCTTTGACACTGATCCAGACTACTCTAAGTCACAAACTAGGTATGTATTTATATTGAATGGTGGAGCAGTCAGTTAGTGCAGTTCCAAGCAGAGCGTCATGACGTGATCTATGTGTGAAGCAGAGTACATAGCTGCTTAGGAAGCAGCAGATGAAGGAGTCTGGATGAAGGAGTTTATATCCAATCTAGGTGTCATACCTAGTGCATCGGGTCCAATGAAAATATTTTGTGACAATACTGGAGCAATTGCCTTGGCGAAGGAATCCAGATTTCACAAGAGAACCAAACACATCAAGAGACGCTTCAATTCCATCCGCGATCAAGTCAAGGAGGGAGACATAGAGATTTGCAAGATACATACGGATCTGAATATTGCAGACCCGTTGACTAAGCCTCTCTCACGAGCAAAATGTGATCAGCACCAAGACTCCATGGGTGTTAGAATCATTACTATGTAATCTAGATTATTGACTCTAGTGCAAGTGGGAGACTGAAGGAAATATGCCATAGAGGCAATAATAAAGTTGTTATTTATATTTCCTTATATCATGATAAATGTTTATTATTCATGCTAGAATTGTATTAACCAGAAACTTAGTACATGTGTGGATACATAGACAAACGGAGTGTCCCTAGTATGCCTCTACTTTACTAGCTCGTTAATCAAAGATGGCTAAGTTTCCTGACCATAGACATGTGTTGTCATTTGATGAATGGGATCACATCATCAGAGAATGATGTGATGGACAAGACCCATCTGTTAGCTTAGCATACTGATTGTTTAGTTTTATTGCTATTGCTTTCTTCATGACTTAACATGTTCCTATGACTATGAGATTATGCAACTCCCGAATACCGGAGGAACACCTTGTGTGCTATCAAACGTCACAACATAACTGGGTGATTATAAAGATGCTCTACAGGTGTCTCCGATGGTGTTTGTTGAGTTGGCATAGATCGAGATTAGGATTTGTCACTCTGTGTATTGGAGAGGTATCTCTGGGCCCTCTCGGTAATGATCATCACTATAAGCCTTGCAAGCAATGTGACTAATGAGTTAGTGAAAGTGCAACTATCCCTGGGTGGTTTTGGTAGTTATTAACAACATATAGCTCATTGAACTAACACTAGTGCGCGTCGGTCCTAAACAAACGATTTAAAATCCCTTTCCGCGACGGCATCTGGAATCGTCACCAAGTGAGTGTGGGAGATAGGGGGTCCTTCCCACATGACCCAGAAACCGTCGAGGATATGCCCTCCTGGCACACACATTCGACAAAATGAGGTCGTGTGCGACCGGTGAGCGCTCAAATACGAAAATACGTACAGTACGGAAAAAATACAATTATATGGCAAAATTGTTTCCGGTCGCAATTACATCCCACACAGTCAATCCCCTCTAAACATTTCCGTTCGTATGTACATCCCACACAATCGCTCCATGGAAAATGTTTCCGTTCACAGGTACATCACACAAAAATTTTCCCGTTAAATCATTTGTGATAGCGTTGCCATTGCACACGATATTAATAATTTTATCATTTGCGTTATTGAATGCATCACACACGGTGCGTACAAAGAAACTGTGTGGCAAAGGCTGTCCATCACTCACACTTTTTATGTGATAAACGTTTCCGCAAGGTGGCCTAACGCAAACAGTTTTCAAGAGAAAGTCGTGTGTGCAGTGGAGATTGATCACACACGTAGTGGATCCTAGAAACGTTTCTGATCTCCATGTATATCGCAGATGTTTCGCTTTCGCAAACCGTGTGCAGTGTAATCCCTACTTAATCCATAATTAATCCCTAATTTAAAAATCACATGTTATGAATTTGAAAGTAGGCAATCACTTATTTCATATCCAACCATGTTTATTACAAATATAGGTTCAATCACGAATACATAATTCAATGCACATGTACATATACTAAAGAACTACAGAAGCACCAAGTAAAGAATGATGAACCACAGTTGTACTAAAGACTGTAAAGAGAGAGGCGAAAGGCATTCTGGTTGCTGGAGAAGGTGAAGCGGAATGCCCATATTGTGCGCTCCTCCATGCGTAAGGCGCGCACGACTCTAGGCCAACCCCTTGTGATGGCTGCCCGTCCATCCGTCACTGTCTTCATGATGAGGACATCAATACCATTGTTACACCCACAGCCCCTACTGTTATACATACTGGACCAATTACTAGATCTTGTGCACGCTAATTGAATTATCAGGTACTTTTGTTTCTTGGTAACGATTCTAATGTTCATGAGAATATGATGCTGCCTAAATTGGATACATTTGTTTTGCTTACAAATGAAGGGCCTAGCTTGGACAAGAAAGATGAACCTTGGAGCAAGTTCAAGCATGGAGATGATGGCATGCGCAAGGGGAACAGGAACGGAGTTACAAGTGATGATTCCAGGACTTTGAAGCCACCATAATGAGTGCATGAAGCCTTGGAAGAAATATACAAGATGTCACTTCATAAATTTCGTCCAGAGGCTATTCTAGGTGCCGCGTCACCTTATTATTGGGCCAGGCCCATGTATTTTCGAAATACTTAAGTATATGCTGTTTTTAGAGTCTGTATGTGTGGGGAAACAAGAGATAGGGTTGGTTTCGGACCCCTCCACCAAGGGCCACGAAATTCCCCCTCTCCCCTCCATATATACAGCCCTTAGGGCATCGTTTAGACTTTGGGTTTTGTTTAGATTAAAAGTTCGCCATAGCTGCAACTTCGCGTACTTCGTTTGTGTCCAATGACCAGACCAAGACGTCACAGAACCCCACCTTCATTAATAAAGCTTTCCTCTTTTATTCGCAATATCCAGATTGCAATCTCAGTTTCTTGCTTGTTCTTCGTTTGCTCATAGGAAATAGACCCTCGTGGTCAGGTTGATCATGCTCTGGCATGGTCAATAACCCTAGGAAGTTGGTTTAGCGATTGCTAAGGCGCGACGTCTTCGCACGTTCGTAGTTGGATCGTCAAAGTCGACTCCCACAGAAAATGATATCTATCTCATTGAAACATCGGGACACCTTTGCCTCTATCACTTCATTAGGACTTCTCGATGCTCATTGTAGTCTGGATGAAATACTTTAACCTTCATTGCGTGTCCACCAATCATGTACTTTGCGAGGTAATCTTGAGTGAACTACTTCGGGAACCACTGGGAACAAAAAAGATTCAGACATTATTGTGTAACAACTCATTATGGGCAGTAAAATAGAAGGCTGTAGAGTTTTTAGTTACCATCCTATAGCTCAGTTTTGTGTTGGATAGAGCATAAACAAATAATTTGCTTGCCACCATTCGTATCTTTTTGCTAATAATCCTTATCAGTTTCCTCACTTGATGCTTGTTCATCAATATCTCATTGCCCCATACAGAAAAAGGGTCGATGCGTGGATCCTTGCCAAGGGCATATGTACCTACAAGCAACAAGTTAATATTAGAAGCTAACTAGTGTCCAGGCCTGGATCTATATGCACTACATTATGGAACGACGGGGGAGTACAAGCCGAGGGATGAAGCTAACCTCGGCAAAAAATGGTGGCCACTCCCGTTGTTATCCTGCATAAGTAGTGGAAAGGCATGATAAGTACATCAATCTTAACATCAAACAAATATAGCAAAGGTAAACAACATCATCTCCAAATGATAGCTAGAATGTGTTGTTTTCAACATGTTGTTAAAGCAGATATAAAATGGAAGGCAATGTTACTGACAGCAGGCTTAACCGCCATCAAATATTGCAATTCAAACTGGTATTGTTGAAAATGAATAGAACGCAGGTAATGCTTAAACATCACACTGGATAAATGTGTAAAACTGATGTAACACCCCGGTGTAATGATGCTACAGTAATCCCTGAGATCAAGCTAATCTTTTTGCTATAACAGTGCTTGGTCACTTTGATCAATATTCCATTTAAAATTCCAGTTGAATTCAATTTGAATTTATGTGTGAAATTCAAAAATGCTCAGACATGAAAATTAAAATGTTCATCATGTGGAACATATTCTTCTGGTAATATTGGTGGTGGACCAACATTTTTGCAAAATGCCTAAGTGACCTAAAATAGCTAAAACAGAAAAGCTTAAAAAAGAAAGGAAAAAGGGAAAGCAAGGAGAAAAAGGAGAGAGAGAGAAGTGCCCCTGCCCCCTGGGGCCAAGCCCTCCTGGGCCGGCGCAACGCCCCCTCACCCAGTCTGGAAAATTCTGGCTAGGTAGTTTTTAGACCGTTTGTAGACTTTTTCGAAAAAAATTTGTTGCGGAGCAAAAAAAAGAGGAAAAAAAGTGCAAGAAAGTGAAAAAAGAAAAAAAAATCAGAGCATGCTCCTACCTTATTTACGTGCAACGTCGTGATTTTGTTAGTGTTCTAGGCTCGCGTCTCTAGCACAGTCTAGCCTAGGACCAGCACAGTATCGTCGTTGAGCGTTTATTCAACTTTGCATCTCTGAATTGATTATTGCTGACCCTTTTTGCTACCATATTATAAGCCTTCCTAGCTCCACATACATCTACGTCGTGCGTTTGACTCTCCCTGGTAATCGCTGTATCCAAGCTTTGAGAGTTTTGACTACTGTGGTTGCCGATCACCGCCTACTGCTGGGTAAGAAATGGTAAGAATTTGAGCTTTGCTTGATGGATTTCTGATTGTCCACCACTTACTAGTAGTCTGTAGGATCATATTCTTGTGTGTTTCTATTGCTGCTAACCATGGTAGGATCACAAGCCGATGAGACTGACTGGGAGAACATGACAAACAAAGAGTTACATGATAAGTTTCAGCAAATATGAGTGGACAGGTGGAAGATGTGCTAAATAGATTTGAAGAGGCCATGGAGAAGATAGATGGCATTGAGAAGGCGTTCAAAACAAAGCTCGATAACAAGTTTAGTGAATTGGCCGCGCGTCTTCCACCGCCCGCTGCACCTGTCGCACCTCTACAACAACAACTACATCGTCTTCCAAATCAAGTGGGACGAGCACAACGCGTTCCCATTGAGCCTGGTCAAACTTATGGTGCTGCTGTACCTACTGTTGGTGCTTCTGTCGCTCCTGCTCCTACTGCAGAGGTGGAGGACCATTATGAGGATGAGGTTGATCAAAATCAGAACTACGTGCAACCACCAGCACCACCACCACTAGGTCGTCCTCATGCATATCATCACAATGGCAGGGCTGCACCACCACATGAGGTACGAGATCATGACCATCTTCCTAAACTGAAATTGAATATTCCACCATTTGAGGGTAGATACGTTCCTGATATATATCTTACTTGGGAGTTAGAAACTGAACAACGTTTTACATGTTTACAATATTTTGAGGAGAGACGTGTTCCTGCTGCTGTTTGTGCTTTCACTAGTTTTGCATGTGTTTGGTGGTCCGAACATTGTAGATTATATCCCATTCCAGCTACTTGGGCTGCTTTGAAAGCTGCTATGCGTACTCGTTGGGTTCCACCTTATTATCAACGTGAATTACTTCAAAAATTGCAGCGCTTAAGACAAGGAAAATATTCTGTAGAAGAATATTATCAGGAATTACAAACTGGCATGATTAGATGTGGTATTGTTGAGGAGAATGAAGCTATGCTTGCACATTTTATGGGTGGATTAAATAGAGAGATTCAGACCATTCTAGAGTATAAGGAGTATACTAATACCACTCGTTTATTCCATCTTGCTTGTAAAGCTGAACGTGAAGTGCAGGATTGACAGGCATTGGTGCGAACTAACTTTTCTGTAGGTCGATCTTCTTCATGGACACCACGTGCATCCTCTACTTCCACCGCACCAGCACCTCCATCAGGTGCCACCTCAAGCCGTGATACAAGAAAGCAGGCACAACCACCACTATCTGCCAAGAGCGCACCTGCCGGGCCTGTGCAGAGCTCTTCTTCCATGGCATCAACAGGGCACACAAGTGATATTATTTGTCGTCATTGTAAGGGAAGAGGACATTTTGTGAGAGAATGCAAATCTCAGCGTGTGATGATTGTTACTGAGGATGGTGGGTATGAGTCCGCTAGTGACTATGATGAGGAGACTTTGGCTCTTATTACACATGAAGAACATGGTGGACATGATTCTGATCATGAGACGCAATACATGGCTCCTGAAGATGCTGACAGGTATGAATGATTAGTTGCTCAACATGTTTTGAGTGTGCAGGTTACACAAGCTGAGCAAAATCAGAGGCATAATTTGTTCCATACAAAGGGAGTTGTGAAGGAACGTTCTGTTCGCGTCATCATAGATGGAGGGTGCTGCAACAACCTGGCTAGCATGGATAAGGTGGAGAAGCTATCTCTCACCACAAGAACACATCCACATCCTTACTACATCCAATGGTTCAACAACAGCGGCAAGGTTAAGGTAACACGTACTGTTCGTGTGCATTTTAGTATCTCTACATATGCTGATATGTTGATTGTGATGTGGTACCTATGCAAGCATGTTCCTTATTACATGGTAGACCATGGCAATTTGATAAAAATTCTGTACACCATGGTAGAAACAATCAGTATACTCTTGTTCATAAGGACAAAAATATTACTTTGCTTCCTATGACTCCTGATTCCATTTTGAAAGGTGATATTGATAGAGCTAATAAAGCAAAAAAGGAGAAAAATAAGAGTGAAAATCAAATTGTGGCAAAAGAATTTGAGCAACAAATGAAGCCTAATAATAAACCATCTACTGTTGCTTCTGAAATTAAATTGAAAAGTGCATGTTTACTTGCCACCAAATCTGATATTGATGATCTAGATTTTAGCAAATCTGTTTGCTATGCTTTTGTGTGCAAAGAGGTATTATTTTCATTCGAGGACGTGCCTTCCTCTTTGCCTCCCGCTATCACTAATATTTTGCAGGAGTTCGCTGCCGTCTTTCCACAAGACGTGCCATCGGGATTACCACCTATTTGAGGGATTGAGCATCAAATTGACTTAATTCCTGGTGCATCATTACCCAACTGTGCACCATACCGTACCAATCCAGGGGAGACAAAGGAGATTATGCGTCAAGTACAAGAGCTACTCGACAAAGGTTATATACGCGAATCACTTAGTCCTTGTGCTGTTCCTATCATTTTAGTGCCAAAAAAGGATGGTACGTCGCGTATGTGCGTTGATTGTAAAGGCATTAATAATATTACTATTCATTATCGTCATCCTATTCCTAGGCTAGATGATATGCTTGATGAATTGAGTGGCTCTACAATATTCTCCAAAGTTGATTTGCGTAGTGGATACCATCAAATTCGTATGAAATTGGGAGATCAATGGAAAACAACATTTAAAACTAAGTTTGGATTATATGAGTGGTTAGTCATGCCTTTTCGGTTAAGTAATGCACCTAGTACTTTCATGAGATTAATGAACGAAGTTTTACGTGCTTTCATTGGACGATTTGTGGTAGTTTACTTTGATGACATATTGATTTATAACAAATCTTTGGAGGAACATTTGGAACATTTACGTGTTGTTTTTATTGCTCTACGTGATGCATGTTTGTTTGGTAACCTTGGGAAGTGCACCTTTTGCACCAACCGAGTATCTTTTCTTGGCTATGTTGTTACTCCACAGGGAATTGAAGTTGATAAAGCCAAGATTGAAGCTATTGAGAGTTGGCCGCAGCCCAAAACGGTCACATAAGTGAGGAGTTTCCTTGGCCTCGCTGGTTTCTATAGGCATTTTGTGAGAGATTCCAGCACCATTGCTGCACCTCCCAACGAGCTTACAAAGAAGGATGTACCTTTTGTTTGGGGTACTGCACAGGAAGAAGCCTTCACGGTATTGAAATATAAGTTGACACATGCTCCTTTCCTCCAACTTCCTAATTTTAATAAGACTTTTGAGCTTGAATGTGATGCTAGTGGAATTGGGTTAGGAGGTGTGTTATTACAAGATGGCAAACCTATTGCATACTTTTCTAAAAAATTGAGAGGGCCTAGTATGAACTATTCTACTTATGATAAAGAATTATATGCTCTTGTTCGGACCTTAGAAACATGGCAACATTATTTATGGCCCAAGGAATTTGTTATACATTCTGATCATGAATCTTTGGAACACATTAAAAGTCAAGCAAAACTGAACCGTAGACATGCTAAATGGGTTGAATTCATTGAGACTTTCCCTTATGTCATTAAACACAAGAAGGGTAAAGAAAATGTTATTGCAGATGCATTGTCGCGTCGTTATACTATGCTTTCACAACTTGACTTTAAAATATTTGGTTTGGAGACCATCAAAGATCAATATGTGCATGATGCTGAATTTAAAGATGCATTGCAGAATTGTAAGGAAGGGAGAACTTGGAACAAGTTAGTTCTTAATGATGGATTTATGTTTCGTGCTAACATCCTATGCATTCCAGCTAGCTCCGTTCGTCTTTTGTTGTTGCAGGAGGCGCATGGAGGAGGATTAATGGTACACTCTGGTGTGAAGAAGACGGAGGACATACTTGCTACACATTTCTTTTGGCCAAAGATGAGACGGGATGTTGAGCGTTTTGTTGCTTGCTGCACTACATGTCAAAAAGCTAAGTCACGACTCAATCCTTATGGTTTATATATGCCTTTGCCTGTACCTAGTGTTCCTTGGGAGGATATATCTATGGACTTTGTTTTAGGTTTACCTCGAACAAAGAAGGGGAGGGATAGCATATTTGTTGTCGTGGATAGGTTCTCGAAAATGGCACACTTTATACCATGTCATAAAAGTGATGATGTTGTTAATGTTGCTGATTTGTTCTTTCGTGAAATTATTCGCTTGCATGGTGTGCCAAATACTATTGTTTCAGATCATGATACTAAATTTCTTAGCCACTTTTGGAGATGTTTATGGGCTAAGTTGGGGACTAAACTGCTTTTTAGTACTACTTGTCACCCCCAAACCGATGGACAAACTGAAGTAGTCAATAGGACATTGTCTACTATGCTTAGGGCTGTTTTGAAGAATAATAAGAAAATGTGGGAAGAATGCTTGCCTCATATTGAATTTGCTTATAATCGTCCATTGCATTCTACTACTAAGATGTGCCCTTGTGAAATTGTGCATGGTTTCCTACCTCGTGCACCTATTTATTTGTTGCCTCTTCCATCTTTGGAGAAGGTTAATTTTGATGCTAAAGAACGTGCTGAATTGATTTTAAAAATGCATGAGTTAACTAAGGAAAACATTGAGCGTATGAATGCTAAATATAAACTTGCTGGAGATAAGGGTAGAAAACATGTTGTGTTTGCACCTGGAGATCTTGTTTGGTTACATTTGCGTAAGGATAGATTTCCTAATTTGCGCAAATCAAAGCTAATGCCATGTGCAGATGGTCCTTTTAAGGTGTTAGAGAAAATAAATGATAATGCATATAAACTTGAGCTGCATGTAGATTTTGGGGTTAGTCCCACTTTTAACATTGCAGATTTGAAGCCTTATTTGGGTGAGGAAGTGTTGGAAATATGCCCTAGAGGCAATAATAAAAGCATTATTATATTTCCTTGTTCATGATAATTGTCTTTATTCATGCTATAATTGTGTTATCCGGAAATCGTAATACATGTGTGAATAATAGACACCAACATGTCCCTAGTAAGCCTCTAGTTGACTAGCTCGTTGATCAACAGATAGTCATGGTTTCCTGACTATGGACATTGGATGTCATTGATAACGAGATCACATCATTAGGAGAATGATGTGATGGACAAGACCCAATCCTAAACATAGCATAAGATCGTATAGTTCGTTTGCTAGAGTTTTCCAATGTCAAGTATCTTTTCCTTAGACCATGAGATCGTGTAACTCCCGGATACCGTAGGAGTGCTTTGGGTGTACCAAACGTCATAACGTAACTGGGTGACTATAAAGGTATACTACGGGTATCTCCGAAAGTGTCTGTTGGGTTGACACGGATTAAGACTGGGATTTGTCACTTCGTATGACGGAGAGGTATCACTGGGCCCACTCGGTAATGCATCATCATAATGAGCTCAAAGTGACCAAGTGTCTGGTCACGGGATCATGCATTACGGTATGAGTAAAGTGACTTGCCGGTAACGAGATTGAACGAGGTATTGGGATACCGACGATCGAATCTCGGGCAAGTAACATACCGATTGACAAAGGGAATTGTATATGGGGTTGCTTGAATCCTCGACATCGTGGTTCATCCGATGAGATCATCGAGGAGCATGTGGGAGCCAACATGGGTATCCAGATCCCGCTGTTGGTTATTGACCGGAGAGTCGTCTCGGTCATGTCTGCATGTCTCCCGAACCCGTAGGGTCTACACACTTAAGGTTCGGTGACGCTAGGGTTGTAGGGATATGTATATGCAGTAACCCGAATGTTGTTCGGAGTCCCGGATGAGATCCCGGACGTCACGAGGAGTTCCGGAGGTAAAGAATTATATATAGGAAGTGCTATTTCGGCCATCGGGACAAGTTTCGGGGTTATCGGTATTGTACCGGGACCACCGGAAGGGTCCCGGGGGTCCACCGGGTGGGTCCACCTGCCCCGGGGGGCCACATGGGCTGTAGGGGGTGCGCCTTGGCCTACATGGGCCAAGGGCACCAGCCCCAAGAGGCCCATGCGCCTAGGGTTCACAAAAGGGAAGAGTCCCACTAGTGGAAGGCACCTCCTAGGTGCCTTGGGGGGGAGGGAAACCTCCCTTGGCCGCCGCCCCCCTAGGAGATTGGATCTCCTAGGGCCGGCGCCCCCCCCCCTTGGCCCTCCTATATATAGTGGGGGAAGGAGGGCTTTTCATCCACGCCTTTGGTTGCCTCCTTCTCCCTCTCCAACACCTCCTCCTCCTCCATAGTGCTTGGCGAAGCCCTGATGGAGTACTGCAGCTCCATCACCACCACGCCGTCGTGCTGCTGCTGGAGCCATCTTCCTCAACCTCTCTTTCCCTCTTGATGGATCAAGAAGAAGGAGACGTTACGCTGACCGTACGTGTGTTGAACGCGGAGGTGCCGTCCGTTCGGTGCTAGGATCTCCGGTGATTTGGATCACGTCGTGTTCGACTACCTCATCCTCGTTCTTTGAACGCTTCCGCTCGCGATCTACAAAGGTATGTAGATGCATCTGACCACTCATTGCTAGATGAACTCATAGATGGATCTTGGTGAAACCGTAGGAAAATTTTTGTTTTCTGCAACGTTCCCCAACAGGAAGATGAGCTTTCGTCGAGGACGACTTCATTGCAAGAAGGGGAGGATGATGAGGACATCATACCATTGTTACACACATAGCCCCTGCTGTTATACATACAGGACCAATTACTAGAGCTCGTGCATGCCAATTGAATTATCAGGTACTTTTGTTTCTTGGTAACGATTCTAATGTTCATGAGAATATGATGCTGCCTAAATTGGATACATTTGTTTTGCTTACAAATGAAGGGCCTAGCTTGTACAAGAAAGATGAACCTTGGAGCAAGTTCAAGCATGGAGATGATGGCATGCGCAAGGGGAACAAGAACGAAGTTACAAGTGATGATTCCATGACTTTGAAGCCACCATAATGAGTGCATGAAGCCTTGGACGAAATGTACAAGATGCCACTTCATAAATTTCGTCAAGAGACTATTCTAGGTGCTGCGTCAGCTTATTATTGGGCCAGGCCCATGTATTTTCGAAATACTTAAGTATAGGCTGTTTTAGAGTCCGTATGTGTGGGGAAACAAGAGTTAGGGTTGGTTTCAGACCCCTCCACTAACAGCCACGGAATTCCCCCTCTCTCCTCCATATATACAACCCTTAGGGCATCGTTTAGACTTTGGGTTTTGTTTAGATTAAAAGTTCGCCATAGCTGCAACTTCGCGTACTTCGTTTGTGTCCAACGACCAGACCAAGACGTCACATAACCCCACCTTCATTAATAAAGCTTTCCTCTTTTATTCGCAATATCCAGATTGCAATCTCAGTTTATTGCTTGTTCTTCATTTGCTCGTAGGAAATAGACCCTCGTGGTCAGGTTGATCATGCTCTGGCGTGGTCAATAACCCTAGGAAGTTGGTTTAGCGATTGCTAAGGCGCGATGTCTTCGCACATTCGTAGTTGGATCGTCAAAGTCGACTCCCACAGAAAATGATATCTATCTCATTGAAACATCGGGACACCTTTGCCTCTATCACTTCATTAGGACTTCTCGATGCTCATTGTAGTCTGGATGAAATACTTTAACCTTCATTGCGTGTCCACCAATCATGTACTTTGCGAGGTAATCTTGAGTGAACTACTTCGGGAACCACTGGGAACGAAAAAGATTCAGACATTATTGTGTAACAACTCATTATGGGCAGTAAAATAGAAGGCTGTAGAGTTTTTAGTTACCATCCTATAGCTCAGTTTTGTGTTGGATAGAGCATAAACAAATAATTTGCTTGCCACCATTCGTATCTTTTTGCTAATAATCCTTATCAGTTTCCTCACTTGATGCTTGTTCATCAATATCTCATTGCCCCATACGGAAAAAGGGTCGATGCGTGGATCCTTGCCAAGGGCATATGTACCTACAAGCAACAAGTTAATATTAGAAGCTAACTAGTGTCCAGGCCTGGATCTATATGCACTACATTATGGAACAACGGGGGAGTACAAGCCGAGGGATGAAGCTAACCTCGGCGAAAAATGGTGGCCACTCCCGTTGTTATCCTACATAAGTAGTGGAAAGGCATGATAAGTACATCAATCTTAACATCAAACAAATATAGCAAAGGTAAACAACATCATCTCCAAATGATAGCTAGAATGTGTTGTTTTCAACATGCTGTTAAAGCAGATATAAAATGGAAGGCAATGTTACTGACAGCAGGCTTAACCGCCATCAAATATTGCAATTCAAACTGGTATTGTTGAAAATGAATAGAACGTAGGTAATGCTTAAACATCACACTGGATAAATGTGTAAAACTGATGTAACACCCCGGTGTAATGATGCTACAGTAATCCCTGAGATCAAGCTAATCTTTTTGCTATAACAGTGCTTGGTCACTTTGATCAATATTCCATTTAAAATTCCAGTTGAATTCAATTTGAATTTATGGGTGAAATTCAAAAATGCTTAGACATGAAAACTAAAATGTTCGTCATGTGGAACATATTCTTCTGGTAATATTGGTGGTGGACCAACATTTTTGCAAAATGCCTAAGTGACCTACAATAGCTAAAACAGAAAAGCTTAAAAAAGAAAGGAAAAAGGGAAAGCAAGGAGAAAAAGGAGAGAGAGAGAGAAGTGCCCCTGCCCCCTGGGGCCAAGCCCACCTGGGCCGGCGCAACGCCCCCTCACCCAGTCTGGAAAATTCTGGCTAGGTAGTTTTTAGACCGTTTGTAGACTTTTTCGAAAAAAATTTGTTGCGGAGCGAAAAAAAGAGGAAAAAAGTGCAAGAAAGTGAAAAAAGAAAAAAAAATCAGAGCGTGCTCCTCCCTTGTTTACGTGCAACGTCATGATTTTGTTAGTGTTCTAGGCTCGCGTCTCTAGCACGGTCTAGCCTAGGACCAGCACAGTATCGTCGTTGAGCGTTTATTCAACTTTGCATCTCTGAATTGATTATTGCTGACCCTTTTTGCTACCATATTATAAGCCTTCCTAGCTCCACATACATCTACGCCGTGCGTTTGACTCTCCCTGGTAATCGTTGTATACAAGCTTTGAGAGTTTTGACTACTGCGGTTGCCGATCACCGCCTGCTGCTGGGTAAGAAATGGTAAGAATTTGAGCTTTGCTTGATGGATTTCTGATTGTCCACCACTTACTAGTAGTCTGTAGGATCATATTCTTGTGTGTTTCTATTACTGCTAACCATGGTAGGATCACAAGCCGATGAGACTGACTGGGAGAACATGACAAACAAAGAGTTACATGATAAGTTTCAGCAAATATGAGTGGACAGGTGGAAGATGTGCTAAATAGATTTGAAGAGGCCATGGAGAAGATAGATGGCATTGAGAAGGCGTTCAAAACAAAGCTCGATAACAAGTTTAGTGAATTGGTCGCGCGTCTTCCACCGCCCGCTGCACCTGTCGCACCTCTACAACAACAACTACATCGTCTTCCAAATCAAGTGGGACGAGCACAACGCGTTCCAATTGAGCCTGGTCAAACTTCTGGTGCTGCTGCACCTACTGTTGGTGCTTCTGTCGCTCCTACTCCTACTGCAGAGGTGGAGGACCATTATGAGGATGAGGTTGATCAAAATCAGAACTACGTGCAACCACCAGCACCACCACCACCAGGTCGTCCTCATGCATATCATCACAACGGCAGGGCTGCACCACCACATGAGGTACGAGATCATGACCATCTTCCTAAATTGAAATTGAATATTCCACCATTTGAGGGTAGATACGTTCCTGATATATATCTTACTTGGGAGTTAGAAACTGAACAACGTTTTACATGTTTACAATATTTTGAGGAGAGACGTGTTCCTGCTGCTGTTTGTGCTTTCACTAGTTTTGCATGTGTTTGGTGGTCCGAACATTGTAGATTATATCCCATTCCAGCTACTTGGGCTGCTTTGAAAGCTGCTATGCGTACTCATTGGGTTCCACCTTATTATCAACGTGAATTACTTCAAAAATTGCAGCGCTTAAGACAAGGAAAATATTCTGTAGAAGAATATTATCAGGAATTACAAACTGGCATGATTAGATGTGGTATTGTTGAGGAGAATGAAGCTATGCTTGCACATTTTATGGGTGGATTAAATAGAGAGATCCAGACCATTCTAGAGTATAAGGAGTATACTAATACCACTCGTTTATTCCATCTTGCTTGTAAAGCTGAACGTGAAGTGCAGGATTGACAGGCATTGGTGCGAACTAACTTTTCTGTAGGTCGATCTTCATCATGGACACCACGTGCATCCTCTACTTCCACCGCACCAGCACCTCCATCAGGTGCCACCTCAAGCCGTGATACAAGAAAGCAGGCACAACCACCACTATCTGCCAAGAGCGCACCTGCCGGGCCTGTGCAGAGCTCTTCTTCCATGGCATCAACAGGGCACACAAGTGATATTATTTGTCGTCATTGTAAGGGAAGAGGACATTTTGTGAGAGAATGCAAATCTCAGCGTGTGATGATTGTTACTGAGGATGGTGGGTATGAGTCCGCTAGTGACTATGATGAGGAGACTTTGGCTCTTATTACACATGAAGAACATGGTGGACATGATTCTGATCATGAGACGCAATACATGGCTCCTGAAGATGCTGACAGGTATGAATGTTTAGTTGCTCAACATGTTTTGAGTGTGTAGGTTACACAAGCTGAGCAAAATCAGAGGCATAATTTGTTCCATACAAAGGGAGTTGTGAAGGAACGTTCTGTTCGCGTCATCATAGATGGAGGGTGCTGCAACAACCTGGCTAGCATGGATAAGGTGGAGAAGCTATCTCTCACCACAAGAACACATCCACATCCTTACTACATCCAATGGTTCAACAACAGCGGCAAGGTTAAGGTAACACGTACTGTTCGTGTGCATTTTAGTATCTCTACATATGCTGATATGTTGATTGTGATGTGGTACCTATGCAAGCATGTTCCTTATTACATGGTAGACCATGGCAATTTGATAAAAATTATGTACACCATGGTAGAAACAATCAGTATACTCTTGTTCATAAGGACAAAAATATTACTTTGCTTCCTATGACTCCTGATTCCATTTTGAAAGGTGATATTGATAGAGCTAATAAAGCAAAAAAGGAGAAAAATAAGAGTGAAAATCAAATTGTGGCAAAAGAATTTGAGCAACAAATGAAGCCTAATAATAAACCATCTACTGTTGCTTCTGAAATTAAATTGAAAAGTGCATGTTTACTTGCCACCAAATCTGATATTGATGATCTAGATTTTAGCAAATCTATTTGCTATGCTTTTGTGTGCAAAGAGGTATTATTTTCATTCGAGGACGTGCCTTCCTCTTTGCCTCCCGCTATCACTAATATTTTGCAGGAGTTCGCTGCCGTCTTTCCACAAGACGTGCCATCGGGATTACCACCTATTTGAGGGATTGAGCATCAAATTGACTTAATTCCTGGTGCATCATTACCCAACTGTGCACCATACCGTACCAATCCAGGGGAGACAAAGGAGATTATGCGTCAAGTACAAGAGCTACTCGACAAAGGTTATATACGCGAATCACTTAGTCCTTGTGCTGTTCCTATCATTTTAGTGCCGAAAAAGGATGGTACGTCGCGTATGTGCGTTGATTGTAAAGGCATTAATAATATTACTATTCATTATCGTCATCCTATTCCTAGGCTAGATGATATGCTTGATGAATTGAGTGGCTCTACAATATTCTCCAAAGTTGATTTGCGTAGTGGATACCATCAAATTCATATGAAATTGGGAGATCAATGGAAAACAACATTTAAAACTAAGTTTGGATTATATGAGTGGTTAGTCATGCCTTTTCGGTTAACTAATGCACCTAGTACTTTCATGAGATTAATGAACGAAGTTTTACGTGCTTTCATTGGACGATTTGTGGTAGTTTACTTTGATGACATATTGATTTATAGCAAATCTTTGGAGGAACATTTGGAACATTTACGTGTTGTTTTTATTGCTCTACGTGATGCACGTTTGTTTGGTAACCTTGGGAAGTGCACCTTTTGCACCAACCGAGTATCTTTTCTTGGCTATGTTGTTACTCCACAGGGAATTGAAGTTGATAAAGCCAAGATTGAAGCTATTGAGAGTTGGCCGCAGCCCAAAACGGTCACATAAGTGAGGAGTTTCCTTGGCCTCGCTGGTTTCTATAGGCGTTTTGTGAGAGATTCCAGCACCATTGCTGCACCTCCCAACGAGCTTACAAAGAAGGATGTACCTTTTGTTTGGGGTACTGCACAGGAAGAAGCCTTCACGGTATTGAAATATAAGTTGACACATGCTCCTTTACTCCAACTTCCTAATTTTAATAAGACTTTTGAGCTTGAATGTGATGCTAGTGGAATTGGATTAGGAGGTGTGTTATTACAAGATGGCAAACCTGTTGCATACTTTTCTAAAAAATTGAGAGGGCCTAGTATGAACTATTCTACTTATGATAAAGAATTATATGCTCTTGTTCGGACCTTAGAAACATGGCAACATTATTTATGGCCCAAGGAATTTGTTATACATTCTGATCATGAATCTTTGGAACACATTAAAAGTCAAGCAAAACTGAACCGTAGACATGCTAAATGGGTTGAATTCATTGAGACTTTCCCTTATGTCATTAAACACAAGAAGGGTAAAGAAAATGTTATTGCAGATGCATTGTCGCGTCGTTATACTATGCTTTCACAACTTGACTTTAAAATATTTGGTTTGGAGACCATCAAAGATCAATATGTGCATGATGCTGAATTTAAAGATGCATTGCAGAATTGTAAGGAAGGGAGAACTTGGAACAAGTTAGTTCTTAATGATGGATTTATGTTTCGTGCTAACAGGCTATGCATTCCAGCTAGCTCCGTTCGTCTTTTGTTGTTGCAGGAGGCGCATGGAGGAGGATTAATGGTACACTCTGGTGTGAAGAAGACGGAGGACATACTTGCTACACATTTCTTTTGGCCAAAGATGAGACGGGATGTTGAGCGTTTTGTTGCTTGCTGCACTACATGTCAAAAAGCTAAGTCACGACTCAATCCTTATGGTTTATATATGCCTTTGCCTGTACCTAGTGTTCCTTGGGAGGATATATCTATGGACTTTGTTTTAGGTTTACCTCGAACAAAGAAGGGGAGGGATAGCATATTTGTTGTCGTGGATAGGTTCACGAAAATGGCACACTTTATACCATGTCATAAAAGTGATGATGTTGTTAATGTTGCTGATTTGTTCTTTCGTGAAATTATTCGCTTGCATGGTGTGCCAAATACTATTGTTTCAGATCATGATACTAAATTTCTTAGCCACTTTTGGAGATGTTTATGGGCTAAGTTGGGGACTAAACTGCTTTTTAGTACTACTTGTCACCCCCAAACTGATGGACAAACTAAAGTAGTCAATAGGACATTGTCTACTATGCTTAGGGATGTTTTGAAGAATAATAAGAAAATGTGGGAAGAATGCTTGCCTCATATTGAATTTGCTTATAATCGTCCATTGCATTCTACTACTAAGATGTGCCCTTGTGAAATTGTGCATGGTTTCCTACCTCGTGCACCTATTTATTTGTTGCCTCTTCCATCTTTGGAGAAGGTTAATTTTGATGCTAAAGAACGTGCTGAATTGATTTTAAAAATGCATGAGTTAACTAAGGAAAACATTGAGCGTATGAATGCTAAATATAAACTTGCTGGAGATAAGGGTAGAAAACATGTTGTGTTTGCACCTGGAGATCTTGTTTGGTTACATTTGCGTAAGGATAGATTTCCTAATTTGCGCAAATCAAAGCTAATGCCATGTGCAGATGGTCCTTTTAAGGTGTTAGAGAAAATAAATGATAATGCATATAAACTTGAGCTGCATGTAGATTTTGGGGTTAGTCCCACTTTTAACATTGCAGATTTGAAGCCTTATTTGGGTGAGGAAGTGTTGGAAATATGCCCTAGAGGCAATAATAAAAGCATTATTATATTTCCTTGTTCATGATAATTGTCTTTATTCATGCTATAATTGTGTTATCCGGAAATCGTAATACATGTGTGAATAATAGACACCAACATGTCCCTAGTAAGCCTCTAGTTGACTAGCTCGTTGATCAACAGATAGTCATGGTTTCCTGACTATGGACATTGGATGTCATTGATAACGAGATCACATCATTAGGAGAATGATGTGATGGACAAGACCCAATCCTAAACATAGCATAAGATCGTATAGTTTGTTTGCTAGAGTTTTCCAATGTCAAGTATCTTTTCCTTAGACCATGAGATCGTGTAACTCCCGGATACCGTAGGAGTGCTTTGGGTGTACCAAACGTCACAACGTAACTGGGTGACTATAAAGGTATACTACGGGTATCTCTGAAAGTGTCTGTTGGGTTGACACGGATCAAGACTGGGATTTGTCACTCCGTATGACGGAGAGGTATCACTGGGACCACTCGGTAATGCATCATCATAATGAGCTCAAAGTGACCAAGTGTCTGGTCACGGGATCATGCATTACGGTATGAGTAAAGTGACTTGCCGGTAATGAGATTGAACGAGGTATTGGGATACCGACGATCGAATCTCGGGCAAGTAACATACCGATTGACAAAGGGAATTGTATAAGGGGTTGCTTGAATCCTTGACATCGTGGTTCATCCGATGAGATCATCGAGGAGCATGTGGGAGCCAACATGGGTATCCAGATCCCGCTGTTGGTTATTGACCGGAGAGTCGTCTCGGTCATGTCTGCATGTCTCCCGAACCCGTAGGGTCTACACACTTAAGGTTCGGTGACGCTAGGGTTGTAGGGATATGTATATGCAGTAACCCGAATGTTGTTCGGAGTCCCGGATGAGATCCCGGACGTCACGAGGAGTTCCGGAGGTAAAGAATTATATATAGGAAGTGCTATTTCGGCCATCGGGACAAGTTTCGGGGTTATCGGTATTGTACCGGGACCACCGGAAGGGTCCCGGGGGTCCACCGGGTGGGTCCACCTGCCCCGGGGGGCCACATGGGCTGTAGGGGGTGCGCCTTGGCCTACATGGGCCAAGGGCACCAGCCCCAAGAGGCCCATGCGCCTAGGGTTCACAAAAGGGAAGAGTCCCACTAGTGGAAGGCACCTCCTAGGTGCCTTGGGGGGGAGGGAAACCTCCCTTGGTCGCCGCCCCCCTAGGAGATTGGATCTCCTAGGGACGGCGCCCCCCCTTGGCCCTCCTATATATAGTGGGGGAAGGAGGGCTTTTCATCCACGCCTTTGGTTGCCTCCTTCTCCCTCTCCAACACCTCCTCCTCCTCCGTAGTGCTTGGCGAAGCCCTGACGGAGTACTGCAGCTCCATCACCACCACGCCGTCGTGCTGCTGCTGGAGCCATCTTCCTCAACCTCTCTTTCCCTCTTGATGGATCAAGAAGAAGGAGACATTACGCTGACCGTACGTGTGTTGAACGCGGAGGTGCCGTCCGTTCGGTGCTAGGATCTCCGGTGATTTGGATCACGTCGTGTTCGACTACCTCATCCTCGTTCTTTGAACGCTTCCGCTCGCGATCTACAAAGGTATGTAGATGCATCCGACCACTCGTTGCTAGATGAACTCATAGATGGATCTTGGTGAAACCGTAGGAAAATTTTTGTTTTCTGCAACGTTCCCCAACAGGAAGATGAGCTTTCGTCGAGGACGACTTCATTGCAAGAAGGGGAGGATGATGAGGACATCATACCATTGTTACACACATAGCCCCTGCTGTTATACATACTGGACCAATTACTAGAGCTCGTGCA
The DNA here is from genome assembly GCF_018294505.1 of Triticum aestivum. Lineage (NCBI taxonomy): Eukaryota > Viridiplantae > Streptophyta > Magnoliopsida > Poales > Poaceae > Triticum > Triticum aestivum. Next base: position 255,256,500 of record NC_057809.1, on the reverse strand, counting down.
TGCCAATTGAATTATCAGGTACTTTTGTTTCTTGGTAACGATTCTAATGTTCATGAGAATATGATGCTGCCTAAATTGGATACATTTGTTTTGCTTACAAATGAAGGGCCTAGCTTGTACAAGAAAGATGAACCTTGGAGCAAGTTCAAGCATGGAGATGATGGCATGCGCAAGGGGAACAAGAACGAAGTTACAAGTGATGATTCCATGACTTTGAAGCCACCATAATGAGTGCATGAAGCCTTGGACGAAATGTACAAGATGCCACTTCATAAATTTCGTCAAGAGACTATTCTAGGTGCTGCGTCAACTTATTATTGGGCCAGGCCCATGTATTTTCGAAATACTTAAGTATAGGCTGTTTTAGAGTCCGTATGTGTGGGGAAACAAGAGTTAGGGTTGGTTTCAGACCCCTCCACTAACAGCCACGGAATTCCCCCTCTCTCCTCCATATATACAGCCCTTAGGGCATCGTTTAGACTTTGGGTTTTGTTTAGATTAAAAGTTCGCCATAGTTGCAACTTCGCGTACTTCGTTTGTGTCCAACGACCAGACCAAGACGTCACATAACCCCACCTTCATTAATAAAGCTTTCCTCTTTTATTCGCAATATCCAGATTGCAATCTCAGTTTCTTGCTTGTTCTTCGTTTGCTCGTAGGAAATAGACCCTCGTGGTCAGGTTGATCATGCTCTGGCGTGGTCAATAACCCTAGGAAGTTGGTTTAGCGATTGCTAAGGCGCAACGGCTTCGCACGGTCGTAGTCGGATCGTCAAAGTCGACTCCCACAGAAAATGATATCTATCTCATTGAAACATCGGGACACCTTTGCCTCTATCGCTTCATTAGGACTTCTCGATGCTCATTGTAGTCTGGATGAAATACTTTAACCTTCATTGAGTGTCCACCAATCATGTACTTTGCGAGGTAATCTTGAGTGAACTACTTCGGGAACCACTGGGAACGAAAAAGATCCAGACATTGTTGTCTAACAACTCATTGTGGGCAGTAAAAAGAGAAGGCTGTAGAGTTTTTAGTTACCATCCTATAGCTCAGTGTTGTGTTGGATAGAGCATAAACAAATAATTTGCTTGCCACCATTCTTATCTTTTTGCTAATAATCCGTATCAGTTTCCTCACTTGATGCTTGTTCATCAATATCTCATTGCCCCATGCGCAAAAAGGGTCGATGCGTGGATCCTTGCCAAGGGCATATGTACCTACAAGCAACAAGTTAATATTAGAAGCTAACTAGTGTCCAGGCCTGGATCTATATGCACTACATCATGGAACGACGGGGGAGTACAAGCCGAGGGATGAAGCTAACCTCGGCGGAAAATGGTGGCCACTCCCGTTGTTGTCCTACTTAAGTAGTGGAAAGGCGTGATAAGTACAACAATCTTAACATCAAACAAATATAGCAAAGGTAAACAACATCATCTCCAAATGATAGCTTGAATGTGTTGGTTTAAGCATGCTGTTAAAGCAGATATAAAATGGAAGGCAATGTTACTGACAGCAGGCTTAACAGCCATCAAATATTGCAATTCAAACTGGTATTGTTGAAAATGAATAGAACGTAGGTAATGCTTAAACATCACACTGGATAAATGTGTAAAACTGATGTAACACCCCGATGTAATGATGCTACAGTAATCCCTGAGATCAAGCTAATATTTCTGCTATAACAGTGCTTGATCACTTTGATCAATATTCCATTTCGAATTCTAGTTGAATTCAATTTGAATTTATGTGTGAAATTAAAAAAATGCTCAGACATGAAAACTAAAATGTTCGTCATGTGGAACATATTCTTCTGGTAATATTGGTGGTGGACCAACATTTTTGCAAAATGCCTAAGTGGCCTAAAATAGCTAAAACAGAGAAGCTTAAAAAAAGAAAAGAAAAAGGGAAAGCAAGGAGAAAAAGGAGAGAGAGAGAAGTGCCCCTGCCCCTAGGGCCAAGCCCACCTGGGCCGGCCCAACGCCCCCTCACCCAGGCCGGCTCAACGCCCCCTCACCCAGGCCGGCCCACCTTCCCTACCTGGTCGCTCTCTCCTCTCTCCTGTTCCCCCGGTGCGCGCCGCTACAGGGCTCGTCGCCGCCCGACCACCTCGCCGGCGACGATGAGGGGATAAGGCCCTGGGCCTCCCCGCCTCCTCGATCCCTGCCTCCACTCACCCCCACTCCCCCTGGCGTCCCCGTCCATTCTCACCTCTCCTCTCGCTCAATCCCGAGCTCGGTCGTGCGAGCTCGTCGCCACCGATCGCCGTCGACGTGGCTGCCATCCACGTCGCGCCTCGCCAACATGTTCCCGAGCACCGCCGTCGTCGGCTACGTCCTCTACAGCAAGCCGTTGGGGACGGGAGCCACTACATTGCCATCCCGTCTTCTTCTTCTTCCTCGGGCACCGCCGCCATCGTCTTCGATTCCGGCTACCTCGTGCCGTCCCCGAGCTCACTGCCACTCCCTACGACTCCACTCTAAGCTCGCTCTCCTCTCCCCGCTCTCCCCGGTCCCTCTGCCTAGTCGTAGTCGCTCCATCGCGTTGCCGACCTCCGCCGCCCGCCATAGCCGCTGTCCGCGTGCCGTGCGCGCTCCCGCACCCCCTCCCCCGCACGAGCCACTGGCGTCCTCCAGGGCGCGCACAGCACCGAGCTGCAGCCCCAACCGCACCCCTAGGTCGCTCCCGACGCGATTTGAACGGGGCCCGAGTGCCACCGTCGCTCCCCGTCGTTGCTCTGGCCAGCTCCGCCCCGAGCGTCGCTAGTTGCCACCACTTGACGCGGCGTCGACCCGACGTTCGAAAGAGCCCAAACGTGCCTCTGTTCGTGCCCCCTCTCGCTGACTCCGTCGACGCCCGAACTCCGGCGTCCGCTCCGCCGCTCGCCACCGCCGTCTTCGGCTGTTTCCGGCAAAGCCCTCCCCACAGTTCGACGCGCAAGCATGTGCCCATTCGAACACGAGTAGCCGCACGCGAAACGACCCCCTGTGGCGATTTTTCGAATGACTCCGGCGACGCGCCGCCGCGGATTTGATCGCCGGAGCTCTCTCCTGGGGGCCCCATTGACTGGGTTGACCCAGTCAACGTGCTGACTGGGCCCCACTTGTTTAAAACGTTTTATAAATAAATAAGTCTGTTAATTAGTTTTAATCATTAGTTAGTTACTGACACCAGGGGCCCACCCCTCTAATTAGCGTGTTAGATTAGTTTAATCCATTGTTAAGCTAACAGAGGCTGACATGTGGGTCCCACTGGACCCACAGGTCAGGTTGACCTGGTCAGCAAGTCTGTTGACTGCTGACGTCATCAACACGTCATGCTGACGCCATATTTTCTTTTCTGTTAATTTAATTAATTCCAGAAAATACTATAAAACTTTGAAAATTCATAGAAAATAAACTGTAACTCCGATGAAAATGTTCTCTATATGAAAGTTGCCCAGAAAAATCCCACGAATCCGAATGTGTGGTCCTTTCACCTGTCACATGCCCCTAGCATGCTGAACATGGAACCGTCCCCTCTCTTCCATCTGTCTAGAATTTGTCTAACGCCGGGAATTCATCCTCGAATGTTTATCCCCTTCGTCTGCAATGTGTAGTACTACGTTAGGACAACCCTAGCTCCGCCTATCATCATGTAATGCTTAGTGATGCATCTGTTTGCTCTGTATTTATTGTTTCTTGCCCCTCTTCTCTCTGGTAGACCCTGAGACCGATGCTGCCCCTGTGATCGACTACGTCGACGACACTTCTTTTCAGCAGAACTTCCAGGCAAGCAAACCCCCCTTGAGCATTCCGATATCGCCCATTTCTTTCCCTCTCATGCTTGCATTAGAACTGCTACTGCTTTATGTATGATCCGACTCTGATGCATAGCCTATTTTTGTTACCTGCTTTCATACCTTACCTGCTTATCCTAAACTGCTTAGTATAGGTTGGTTAGAGATCCATCAGTGACCACACCTTGTCCCAGTTGCCTCGCTTTATGTTCGATGACTCGATCAACATGATCGACGTCCAGGCCCCGACACCGCACATTACCCCCCTAGTTGTACAGCTCTATAGTGTTACCATCGAGTGCTGAGGGTGGAACCTCTTACATCACTCCTGATGAGATCTCTGTAGTGTAGCTATACGGTCGAGGTCATCAAGGGTGATTTTGAAAGTGCGTTATATCGACTAGAGGGGGGGGGGGTAATAGGCGATTTTTATGAAAGTCTTCAAAACGTGGGAGTTATGAAGACAAACAGCAAAGATTATGCCTATTACTATGCAGCGGAAGTTAGATTACACTAGGCCAGCCATGGTCAAGTATTCAATAGAGTGAAAGCACAATGACAAACAGCTGCAGTGTAATAAGGATCAGGTAGGAAGAAGTTATGGAGCCAAATAGATCATACATTCATGTTGTGAAGACAAAAGATAGAGCAAGCATGCAATGGCTTCACAATGAGTAACAGTAAGAAAAAGGAAGTGAAGATGAAACCAGTGACTCGTTGAAGACAATGATGTGTTGGACCAGTTCCAGTTGCTGTGACAACTGTACGTCTGGTTGGAGCGGCTAGGTATTTAAACCTTAGGACACACAGTCCCGAACACCCAGTCCTGAACACGCAGCTCAGGACACCAAGTCCTCACCGTATTCTCCTTAAGCTAAGGTCACATAGTCCTTGCCCAATCACTCTGGTAAGTCTTCAAGGTAGACTCCCAAACCTTCACAAACTTCGTTCACTGGCAATCCACAATGTCTCTTGGATGCTCTGAATGCGACGCCTAACCGTCTGGAGGATTCACAGTCCTCAAGTGTAATAAGTCTTCAGATCACACAGACAAGAAGACTTAAGTGATGCCCAATGTTCTCTGGCTCTGGGTGGTTAGGGCTTTTCTCCTCGCTAGGAATTTTCTCTCAAAGGCTTCGAGGTGGGTTGCTCTCAAACGACAAAAGCCGTGCACTGAAATCTGAGCAGCCAACCGTTTATGGTTGTAGGGGGTGGGCTCTTTATAGCCACTTGGCAACCCGACCTGATTTGTCCGAAATGACCCTGGGTCACTAAGGAACTGACACGTGTCTCAACGGTCAAATTTCAAACTCTCATGGCAACTTTACTTGGGCTACAAGCAAAGCTGACTTGTCCGGCTCTGGACAAGATTCGCTCTCATTGTCTTCACTCGAAGACATAGGTTTTTGATTTAGGCATCACTTCAGTCATTCTGACTGGTTCTCCTGGACCCCACTTAACAGTGCGGTGGTTCCTATGACTCAACACAAAAGAAAAAGAACTACGAAAGATCTAAGTCTTCGAGCTCCATAGGCTTCATAACGTGTCTTCTTTTGTCATAGTCTTCAATGTGAATATCTTCATATACCACCTTTGGCTTCAATGTCTTCATACATTTTTAGGGGTCATCTCTGGTAGTAAAACCGAATCAATGAGGGACTTCTACCTGTGTTATCCTGCAATTCTCACAAACACATTAGTCCCTCAACTAGGTTTGTCGTCAATACTACAAAACCAACTAGGGGTGGCACTAGATGCACTTACAATCTCCCCCTTTTTGGTGATTGATGACAAACTAGTTGAAGTTTTCAACGAGGAGTATAGTCTTTGAAATTGTAAAGGATAAGGAATTGTCTTCATAAGTTGCAAGGTCTCCCCCTGAAGATGTGCATATAAGTTAATTTGCTTTTGGAATGCAAATGCACATGGCAGGTTGTACTTGGAGATCCACTTCAGCTTATGATGACAATCCACTATGCATGTGAAAGTATATGGAGATAATTACATGCATAATGGAAAATGGACGTCTACGGAATGAGATAAGTGCGGAATTTATCGTCGCACATGCGGAATTTATCTTCGCAAAACAGGGTGGCAAACAAGTAGCAGACGACCATCGAGTTTTAGTGTTACAACTCAAAGAACCAAATGAAGCAAAAACGAGAGTTGTAAGCACGAAGCAAAATATAGCAAAACATAAAGCACCCGCCCATATGGACCCGCTTGAAGACTACCTACCCATATGCTTCTCCCCCTTTTGTCAACAAGGACCAAAAAGGTTTGAAGACATAGAGTGTCTACTCGTTTTCAGGAGTAGTAGGGGTCGTTGGAGGTGTTTGGCGGTGCAGAAGAGCTGGGAGGTGCTGAAGCAAGTGGCGGTGATGTAGCATCGTCTTCTTCATTAATGATTCTGGCAGTGACTGTGGCAGCAGATGAAGAAAACTCAGAGTCTTCAAGTGATGGTGTGTTGTGCATCACAGCCCTTCTAGGAGGTGTGGTGTCAAACTTGAATCGCTCAGTGAAGCCATCCTCTTCAAGTTCAGCTTCAGTACACATCATTGAGAGCCCTTTCCATGTACGACGACAGGTTTCATGAGTGACGAAAGCATTCTTGGTGGCAAGATTTCGAAGACGATTAACATCCACCAAGAGGCTCTTCATCTGACGCTTTAGCCAGTCGTGATGCCTATCTTGTTTTTGATGAAGGGCCACAAGAAGCTCTCGGTCATTGGGAACACGAGCACGCTTCTTGGGTCTTGAAGCAGTTGCACTATCAGTGGCTTCAGTTGAAGCAGGGTGTGGCTGTCAGGACCCCGACTCGATGTCACATCGATCTAGCTTGTAACACCCCATATCACTTTGCGGCCTCACGCACGGTATCCCCACAGGTGTCGCCTTACCTTTGCCCGGGACCGTTTGCGCCTTTTGGCTCACGTATATGATAGTGTCGCTAGCATCCATATGATAAAGAGCCCGGGCTGACATGACTAGTCGTAAACCCAAAGTGGCACAGTGCTTACAGGGACAGGCATCCATGACCCAGCAACGAATGTGTCGGTCATCAGCAAGTGGGTCCGGGCTGTAGCACTGGGCTAGCAGGACTCCGGTAAACCGGGCTGTAGCGGGCTAACAGGACTCCGGTACTCAATGCGTGACATTTCCCCGAAGGGACAGACACAGGAACGAAGAAGGACACATGCCGGCCAGCCTAAGTGTTCCAGAGCAGTAGCAAGCTACCATGGCTCAGTGGTAACACTAGGAGACATTTCCCGGTAAGAGAGGCTACTAAAGATAAACAACTAGATAGTCAGATCCCACACATACCAAGCATTTCAATAGCATACACACAGTATGCTCGATATGTGCAAATACAACATGGCATCACAACATGACTCTACGACACAAGTACTTTATTTAAGGCTCAGGGAGCCATACATAATCATACACACAGGTACGGGTCACACGACCTAGCATTCAAGTCATACAGTCATACAAACCAGCAGCGGAAGTAACTTGTCTGAGTACAGACAACTAGTAAAATAAAAGAGGCTTGGAAAGCCTAGCTATACTACGTGGTCCTTCACAAGCTCAGGATCACCACCTGGGCCTTAGCCTACTCATTGATGTCAACGTCTACGTAGAACCCATCAGAAGGGGTTGCAGCGTCTTCTGTAAAAATGTAAATTATAGCAACATGAGTACAAAGGTACTCAGCAAGACTTACATCAGATCCTACATACATGCATATTATCAAGAAGGGTTGGTGGAGTTATTGCAGCAAGCCAGCTTTGACTCTTGGCCAGGCTAACCTACGAGACTCCTACTTGAAATGGTTTTGCGCACACGAGTCCACTATTCTCCACTTCAATACACTACCGAGGATCCACCTCCGTCTTCCGACGGAAGAGCCATCCTCGGCACTCACACTTATCTTGAGGCTTTTAGTAGTTTCCATTTACTTGTCTATGAACTGTATAGGCAACCAAGTAGTCCTTTACCGCGGACGCGGCTATTCGAATAGATCATGATAACCCTGCAGGGGTGTACTTCTTCATACATGTTTCCACCACTTAGCGTCTGCACACGACATGTGCTCGGCAGACTTCAAGCGAAAGCCGACGTGGGTGTAGACCACGACCTACCTAAACACTTAAGCCTCTAGTCCAGGTTTATCGCCTATCCAGGTTCCATCCGCAGGGAGTCCGGCCGAGGTTTCCCATACGGCCCCGAACGATGTGAACAGGGTTCCCGAGATACCTAACGGGTATTCGGTACACCCGGCCACGTACCTACCACATCACAGCCCACCCCTACGGTCAGCGCTGTCCACGGCCTCCAGTAGGCTACAAACACCAAAAACTACTTGCAACTCCTGGACAGAGAGCTAGGGTGAATAAGAAGTCGAGCGGGGTCATATTTCAGGGCCCAATGCATGGTAGTAGCTGTATCTTAAATCACACATACAGATCTCAGTGCTTAAGGTCGGCTTCAATGAAACAACCCACCATGTACTCCTACATGGCCTCTCATCGATACCTTTACCAAATCGTGTTCACCACACCACTCTCATTACCGACATAATCATTTCACTCTAGCCATCACCCAGATGAACTAGACCTGACACGACTCTAAGCATAGCAGGCATAGCAAGGTAGGAACAACACATACATATGGCTCAATCAACTCCTACACATGCTAGTGGGTTTCATCTAGTTACTGTGGCAATGACAGGTCATGCAGAGGAAATGGGTTCAACTACCGTAGCACACAGCAGTTTGAAACGCGTTGTCTTAATGCAGTAAAAGAGAGCAGGAGCGAGAACATGGGATTGTATCGATATGATCAAATGGTTGGTTGCTTGCCTGATGGTTCGATGCACTGATACGGTTCTTCGTTAGGGTAATCACGGTACTCCTCGGGGGCAGAACCTGCCGCAAAGAACACCGATACACAACCATCACCAAACAATGTGCAACAATATGATGCATGCATGAAACATATCAATATGAGTGTGTTGGGCTAATGCAACTAAGACCAGAAGGGTTTGTACCAATTTGAATCAAAGATTCAAATTTCAAACTCAAACATGGCCTTTTAAAGTGCTTTTCCTTGTTCTGCATTAAACATCAGGTTAACTTGTTTAATCATGCATGAAAATAGTACAGATGGATAGATTGGATTTTTCTGATCATTTTTCATATATAATTTGTCTGATTTGGAGCTACAGAATAAAAGTTATGAATTTTTGAAGTTTAAACTATATTCTGGAATTTCCTATATTAGATTAATTCCAGAAAATCAATTATTGCGTCAGCCTGACGTCAGTGTGACGTCAGCAGGTCAACGGAACACGTCCGGGTCAAACCTGATAGTGGGTCCCGCGTGTCAGTGTGATTAGATTAATTAAAGTTTAATTAAAACTAAACCTGTTTAATTAACAGGGCTGGGCCCCACCTGTCATTGACTCAGGGGAGTCAACCAGGGCCCACCCGTGGTCAAACCCGGGTCGGCTGCACCGGCGTTTAGCCGCCGGCGAGCCCGACGCGGCGGCGGAAGTGGTTTTGGCCGTTTCGGCCACCAAATGGGTCGCGGACACCACCGGAGTGGAGCTGAGGACGAGCCGCAGCTCTTGGTGGAGTCCGTTGGGGTCGGGGTGGCCGGAGTTGGCACCGGCGACGACTTTGGCGGCCACCGGGGTTCGGCCGAAGACGAACTTGACGCTAGAGGGGTCGGAGAGGCTCGGGGAGTGGCTAGCTAGGTGCTAAGTGACACGGTGAGCATGATGGACACCGTGGAGTGGTCGGAGGGTGACCGGGAGCACGTCGGCGACGAGCTCCATGGCGGTGGGTGCGGTTGAGCTCCGGGAGGTTGCTACACGGCTCGGGAGCAAGAAAAGGAGGGGGGAAGATGGCTAAGCTCACAGTGAGTGCGACGAAGCCCTTGGTGTGGCCGGAGATGGACCGGAGCAACGACGGCGTTGAAGGGGATCTCCGGCGACAGCGGTTCGGGCGAGGTCGTTGCGGTGGACTCGGGCGTTGCAAGCGCTCGGGGCTCGGCTTGCTCGATGGAGTGGACAGCGGCGGAGCTCCTGGACACGATGAGAGGACGCACGGGTGGCGGGGAGCACGGCTACGACGAAGGCACGGCGATGGTGGCATCGGCCATGGCGGGGGAGCGCGAGGGGGAGGAGCTGGAGAGGAGAGGGGGTGTCTGGGGGGTTCGGGGGAGTGAGGGAGGCCGGTCCACGACGTCACCGGGCAAGGGGAGCGGCGAGGCGGCGAGCAGGTGCGTGGCGCGCGCTGCGGTCGCCGTCGGGCACCTGCCTGCCTGCCTGGCCGGCAAGCAGCTCGCTGGAGCGGCGCTGGGCTGGGCCGGCAGGTGGGCCGGGTGCTGGGCGCCAGGTAAGTTTTTTCCATTTCTTTCTGTTTTCTGTTTTTTAATACTTCTGCAACTTTGTTGAATTAAATAAAATACTTAGGCAACTCCTAAAATCACCAAACTACTCCTGGTCCATAGTTGGATTATTTCCAACATGAAACATTTTAGTTTGGAGATATTTGAGCATTTAAATATTTTATATAATTTTAAATGCCCAAATTCAAATATTTATGATTTAATTCAAAAACCCTAAGATGGCCTAGGAAAATGTGCACCACTTTTGGCAGAGGTTCTGAACCAAGACAAAAATGATGGGCATTTTAGAAGGGCATTTCAGGTTCATTGAAAAAGTTTTTAGTAAACCCTTGTTGGTTTCAGAGGGGACTGGGGGTTCTGTCATCCCCATTTCAGGTTTCTGGTGAAGGAATAAACATGATGCAACACTCTAATGCATGACTAGCTAGGGTGTGACAGTGGCGCACGTGTAGTGCCAGCCAAAGGATACACCCTGGAGATGGCTTCAACACCTTCATCGTTCTGAGTGAAGCTCTGGTGTTCTGCATTCTGAAGACTCAATGGTTGCTTGGCAGGCTCAGGATATATAGCTTCAACAGAGGTATCCACATCTGGCAAGAAGATCCGATGGTTGTAGGCTGAGGGCTGATATGAGATCGCAGAGTGAAGCTTGATCAGTCTCATTACCCAAGGAGCATGGAACTTTAAACCAAACAGATCTGAGCCTGATGCAGTGAGTTGGCGTATGAAGAAATCCTATGCGTTGAAGCATTTGCCATGAAGGATACAGAATATCAGAGTCTTCATTGCACCCTCGATCTTGGCATTTGGAGAGTGCCCTTTAATAGGCCAGAGAGTCCGCCGGATAATGTGATAGATTGTTCTGGGCAGGTACTCAAAGTCTTCAACGAAGAACTCTGTTGGATAAGGAGCATCAAGAGGCAGTGGCTTCATCATGGAGAGCATCTGACTCATATTTGGTTCAGGCCTCTGGAATATGCTCTCAAGAGCTTCAGTGTGTAGTTGAAAACCTTCCTCGAAGAGTTCGCCAGGAGTGGGCAGGCCGGTGAGCTCAATGATATCGAATGCATTGGCTTCGTGATGGACATTGCCGGTTATCCACTCCAGGGCCCAAGTCTTCGGATCTCTGTTGTATCCTTTGATGTGTAGGGTTGCATAGAATTGCAACAGAAGCTCTTCATTCCAGTGCTCTTCATCAGTTATAAACTGCAGCAGACCCACTTCCTCTAAGCAGGGCAGACCAGCAATAGCTTCAACATCAAGGCGCTTGTGAGGGAAGATGCGACCTTGGTTGTATAGGATGCATGAATAGTAGCTGCGCTGAGGATAGCTCCAGAACCTATCTGGTGAAATCTTTTCCCTTGAATAGGGGTTCTTGGAGCTGTTGAAGAACGTATTGTCTGCCCTGAAGCTATAGATGTCAAAGGAGCCAGGTGCTGATGCAGGACCTGGGAATCTTGGCAGCCTTGGGACTGGCTTCTGGACTTGAGGCCTGTGCTCAACATGGTAATCAAATTGAGGACCAGCAGCAGACTCAGGAACAGAAGTGTTTGGATCAGTAGCTTCGCTGTCTGCTGAAGCTTTTGGTGGGGAGGGCTCCACATTGGCTTCAGTGTGTGTTGTGGCAGCCTCAACATTTTCAGCCTCTGCTTGACTAGCTGGAGGGTCAGTCACAAGCACGTTCTCCTGGAGAACTGCTTCTTGGTGTAGCGGGGGAGTGGGATCTTGTGGTACTTCTTCATTTTCTTCAGCTGATGCAGCCGGAATGTCCTCAGCATAGACTTGAGGCCTTGGACCTTTGCGAAGCCTGCGGAACGCAGACGACGCTTGTGGGGTTGGAGTGGGCTGGGCCTCAAAGTCTTCTTCCTCTTGAGGACGATCCGCCCATGACGCATCTTGTGCAATTGGCGTCAGAGGACGACCAATGCTGATGAGCTCGCTTTGTTCATACTGAGGAAGAGTTGCATCATCTTGTACATTGTCCTGATGACCAATGTCTTCAGCAGCAATGGGGTCGGCTGCTGGTATGTCTTCAGCTTTAGGAGCCTCTATGTAAGCAGGCTCATGAACTGTTAGTTGTCGTTCTGTGTTGGGTCGAACCATAGAGATAGGTTCAACAATCAAGGGCTCTGTGGGAGCACCCCAAGATTTCTTGATCTTTCTCTTCTTCTTGCTGGGGGCAGTAGGAGAGGCTTCAGAGCTTTTCCTTTTTCTGGCTTCAGCCTCAGTAGTTCTTGTCTTCTTGAGCTCAGAAGCTGTTGACCGGCTCTTTGGCTTCGAGCCAGTCGTTGCAGTTGGGAAGACAATTGGAACTGCTTCTTGCCTTGATGCCTCTAGTTCAGCCATAGCAGGCTTCTTCTTCTTCTTCGCGGCCATCTTGGGGTCGATGCCAGGACGCCGAAGTGCCTTGCGCTTCTCAGCCTGATTGTAGGCTTGTACACATCTTTCAGCCAGAGACTTCATCCGCTCACGTGAGCCCTGAGCTTCTGCATGCTTTTTCAGAAAATTTTCCTTGAGCTCATGCAACATGGTCTTGAAGCTCTTCACTTCTTGCATGCTGAGCCTGGCCATACGCTTCTTGAACTGAGCCTTTTCATGATCAATTTTCTGCTTCAGTTCAACTATGCGCTGGGTAATAGCAAGTTCTGAGGCAATAGCGCCTTGGAATGCGACGCTGAGGCCAACGGGCAGCTGCAGATCTTCGAAGCTAATGTCTGGTGAGGCAAACCATTCGTCGATGAAATTGTGGATGATGGCGACATCAAAGAGAGGCAAATTGTTGAAGATTTCAGCTTCTTCTTTGCTCTTGATGAGCTGCTCTAGAGCGTCATCTCCAAGATCTTCATCACTTGACAGATCTATGGCTTCGCTGTGCAGGATGGCAGCAGCTGTGAGCTCTTTGCCGGTGTGTGGCTGAGGCACTTTGGCCTTCTGGGGCTTGGAGACGCGGGATACATCTTCAGACTGCACACTGTCTTCAGGAGGTGTAGTTGCCAATGGCTTCGCCCTTGAGATTTTTGAGGAAGGGGCCGGCTTTGAAGCTTTCGGCTTCTTTGATTGCTTTGGCTTCGGTACAGCAGGAGCTTCATCAGACTCAGAGTCAGCTGGAGGGTCATTCACGGCAGTCCCCTGGACTAAGATGTGGGTGATGAGGCCTTCAAGGTTGGCAAATGGACCAATGATATTGGGTTCTGCGTCGCGTGTGCCATCCGCCCTTGGTGCGGAGGGACCAGGGTTGAAGTCTAACCCAAATTTCTTCTTGTTCTGCTTCGCTGATTGTTGGGCAAACTAGAAGTTGCACTTGAACAGATTGTCGTCACGACACCAGAGTAGTGACGACAGATGTGCATCATCAGGCTGTGGTCCTCGAACCATGCATGGGTAGAAGCCTTGAGCAATGGCTTCATCTCTGGTTCTAGGTACGAGATTCTTGTAAAGGACGTCCCCCCATGGTCTCTTGATGGCACTTTTCTCAGCATACTCCTGGGTGACGAAGCGATATTTGAACCATTGTTCTACCCAATAACATCGAATCCATTGGATTCGGGTCTTGCGCTGCCCATAACTCTCTTCTGGATCTGTTTTATACATTTCTGCCAGGTCTTCAGGCAGATCTTTGGAAGTTCCTTTGCGTCGCTGTCTGCCCCCTTTCCTTGCTGCTGCTTCTAAAGCCATAAACTTTAACTTGAAAGGCTTCAAAACTTTCAAAGGCTTCAAAGGCTTTCTTTTGCTGGACCAACAGGAACTGGCTTCAGGAGAGTTTATGTTTTGCTGTAGGAATTCTGCAAATGAATGCAGACTATGAGAACCGAAGGATTCTCCCACGGACATGTACCTGTGACAGCATTAAGGTGCGAGGGAAGGGGAAGAGGTCATATGCATTCTCAGAAGGTTTTGAAGATTAATCAGTTTAGAAGACATTGACCTCATCGTGCGAAGACATTCACTCATAGATAAGATGTTGGTTCCAGATTTGTACAAACCCACAGATCAGTACAAGTGAGGAATCTAACTACTTAATGAAGCACAAGTGAATATACTAGGCATGTTATGAGATGCAGATTGAAAGATCTAACTCGTGTGAAGATAAACTTCTTATGGTAGAAAGTGACAGAACCATGAGATCAAAGGGGCTGTAAAAAGAAGTTTTATTTACCACACTTGGAACTGCTAGACGGAAGTGAGAGATGATGCCGAGCAGTTCAGTCCTCTGTGCCCTAACTTGGCGACGGAAGACACCTACGGCGACGGCGGAGAGAACAATGTCCGCGGTCGGCATGAGGACGGTGTCGGAGAGGTTGCGGCAGCGAAGCGCTTCGTCGCCAACGTCGTCGAGTGCTAGCGGTGGCGCTAGGGTTCTTGCGAGGGTGGAAGAAGGAGATAATGACCGCGGTAAGTGTGAATTTATAGGCTCAGGGGCAGCACTGTGCTATTACACAGGTGCCCCTAGCGATTCGCATCTGAGGAACGCGTGGCCAGTTTGCGGAAGTTTTGGGTCTGTTCCACGTCCCACGCACGCCTGGATTGTCGGGCGGTCGTTCCTGCTTCTCCGGATTTTATGTGGAGGAATGGGCATTTAAAGCAGACTTTATGGTTGTCTCTATATCTTCAGCTGACAAGGACGCAGTGCAGACATTCGACAGTTTCAATAGAATGCATATGACTTGGAGAGATAGAGTTTGAGATAGAAAGCATAGAGAGATTAGGGTCCGATCACATTCACTTAGTTCAAAAGATTCAACTAAGAAGACATAGCTATAAGTGAATGTTGTAGAGGACAGAACACTAGCATATATATATATATATATATATATATATATATATATATATATATATCTGTAGTCAACATAGTGAAGATATTCATGAAAATGTGTTGAGTTTCGAAGCCAAATCAAATGTGAAGACATTGCAAGGTAACGCCATGAGTGAAACACTTTAAAATAGAACGTTTGGTGGTGGCGTTACCCACCGTATAGGAAGTATTAGACCCAGACACGGCGCACAATTATCATGGCGCTCCGAAGTCAAATTCCACATTAATGTATTCACACTTAGAATGTATATCTTCATTGATTTGAAGATATACTTCACTTCGTGTGTTGCACATCTAAGTCATCAATATGCATAAGGGTTAGGATGTGTGCCTGATCATAGGACATTTGAGGATTCCAGGATATTTAGCTCACACCGTAACTTGCAAAACCTCTTCTCATCCTAGGGCTTGGTGAAGATATCTGCCAATTGCTCTTCAGTGTTGACGTGTATGATATCAATGTCTTCCTTCACAACATGATCTCTGAGAAAGTGATGACAATTTTCAATGTGCTTTGTCTTCGAGTGCTGAACTGGGTTGTTCGCAATCTTGATGGCGCTTTCGTTGTCGCAGTAAAGTGGGACTTGCTTCAGATGAATACCATAGTCCTTGAGTGTTTGCTTCATCCACAGAAGCTGAGCGCAGCAAGATCCAGCAGCAATGTATTCAGATTCAGCAGTGGAGAGAGATACACAGTTCTGCTTCTTTGAAGACCAACATACAAGTGATCGTCCCAGAAAGTGACATGTGCCTGATGTAGACTTGCGATCAACTTTGTCACCAGCATAATCAGCATCCGAAAATCCAACCAAATCAAACTCTGAGCCCTTTGGATACCATAATCCTAGAGTTGGGGTGTGAGCCAAATATCAAAGAATTCGCTTCACAGCTAAGTGATGCGACTCCTTTAGTGCCGCTTGAAATCGAGCACACATGCAAACACTAAGCATAATATCTGGCCTAGATGCACATAAATAAAGCAAAGAACCAATCATGGAGCGGTATACCTTTTGATCGAACTCTTTACCATTGTCGTCAGGACCTAGATGATGTTTGGCTGGCATTGGTGTTGTGAAGCCTTTGCAGTCTTGCATACCGAACTTCTTCAGGCAATCTTTGAGATACTTCTCTTGAGATATGAAGATGCCATTGCGTTGTTGTCGTATTTGAAGACCAAGGAAGAACTTCAGCTCCCCCATCATGGACATCTGATATTGCTCTTGCATCATATATCCAAACTCTTCACTGTACTTCTGATTGGTGCAGCCGAAGATAATGTCATCCACATATATTTGGCACACAAACAGTTCACCATCATATGTCTTCGTGAAAAGAGTGGGATCCAGGGAACCAGGTATGAAGCCTTTGCTCTTCAGGAAGTATTTGAGTGTGTCATACCAGGCCCTAGGGGCTTGTTTGAGGCCATACAGTGCCTTGTTGAGCTTACATACCATGTCAGGATGTTTTGGATTTTCAAAGCCAGGCGGTTGTGCAACATACACTTCTTCTTCAATCTTGCCATTGAGAAAGGCACTTTTCAGATTCATTTGATATAGAAGTATGTTATGATGATTTGCATAAGCCAGCAGAATGCGTATGGCTTCAAGCCTAGCCACGGGAGCAAATGTTTCATCGAAGTCAATGCCTTCCACTTGAGTATATCCTTGAGCAACGAGACGAGCTTTGTTTCTAACAACTTGACCATGCTCATCTTGTTTGTTGCGGTATATCCATTTGGTGCCTATTATGTTGTGCTTCCGTGGATCAGGACGCTTAACCAGTTCCCATACATTATTCAGCTCAAACTGTTGAAGCTCTTCTTGCATAGCTTGAATCCATTTAGGTTCCATGAAGGCTTCTTCAACTTTCTTGGGTTCTCATATTGAGACGAATGCGAAGTGCCCACAGAAATTTGCTAGCTGAGTTGCCCTTGAACGAGTGAGTGGACCAGGTGCATTGATGCTGTCAATTATTCTGTCAATCTGCACTTCATTGGCAACACGAGGATGTACAGGGCGAAGACTTTGCTCTTGTTGATCTGTGTTGTTGTTGGGAGGAATGTCTTCAGGCTGAGCATTGTCTTCATGTTGATCAGGTGCTGAGATGACAAGTTCTTCTTCAGGATGAGCTTCAGAAGGTATAATCTCTCCAGTTCCCATTAGCTTGATTGATTCACTAGCTGGAATCTCATCTAGCACATTTGGCAGTTGCTCTCTTTGTGAACCATTTGTCTCATCGAACCGCACATCCACTGTTTCAACCACTTTGTAATGAAAGAGATTGAAGACTCTGTAGGAGTACGAATCCTTTCCATATCCAAGCATAAAGCCCTCATGTGCTTTTGGTGCAAACTTTGAGGTGTGGTGTGGGTCCTTGATCCAGCACCTTGCGCCAAATACTCTGAAGTAACTGACATTTGGCTTCTTGCCAGTTAGGAGTTCATAAGATGTCTTGTTCAGAAGCTTGTGAAGATAAACACCATTGATTGTATGACATGCAGTGTCAATGGCTTCAGTCCAGAATTTTCTTGGAGTCTTGTATTCATCTAGCATTGTTCTGGCCATCTCAATGAGTGTTTTGTTTTTGCGTTCGACGACGCCATTCTGCTGTGGCGTGTACGGAGCTGAGAATTCATGTGTGATGCCCAAGGTATCAAGATATGTATCAAGTCCAGTGTTCTTGAATTCAGTGCCATTGTCACTTCTGATGTGTTTTATCTTGGCGCCAAAATTGTTCATAGCACGATTGGCGAAGCGTCTGAAGACATCCTGCACTTCATTCTTGTAAAGGATTATGTGCACCCAAGTATATCTAGAGTAATCATCAACAATGACGAAGCCATAGAGGCAGGCAATAGTAGTAAAAGTTGAGTAGTGAGTGGGGCCGAAAAGATCCATGTGGAGCAGTTCGAAGGGTTGAGTAGTAGTCATGATTGTCTTTGAAGGATGTTTTGCCCTTGTCATCTTCCCTGCTTCACAGGCACTGCATAAGTGATCTTTCTTGAACTTGACGCCCTCGATGCCTATGACATGCTTCTTCTTCGCAAGGGTGTGGAGGTTCCTCATGCCAGCATGCCCAAGCCTCCGATGCCAAAGCCAGCATTCTGAAGCTTTTGCAAGAAGACATACTGCAAGTTGTGGCCCTGCTGAGAAATCTACCACGTACATATCATCTTTTCGATACCCTTCAAACACTAGAGACTTGTCAGATTCCATTAGTAGTAGGCAACGATATTTTCCAAACTCAAATCGCAAAGCATTGAGACAGACATTAAGTTGAAGCCAAGGGATTCAACAAGCATGACTTTATCCATGTGTTGATCCTTTGAGATTGCAACTCTACCTAGACCCAATACCTTACTTTTACCAGTGTCAGCAAATGTGATGTGGCTCTTGTCGGATGGACGTAAGGTTGAGTCCATAAGAAGGCTTCTTTTGCCAGTCATGTGATTTGTACACCCACTGTCAATAATCCATTCTGAAGACTTTGAAGACGCTGGTGTCGTACCCTACAGTGCAGTTAGGGGGATAGGCTTCACGAAGAGAATAGTGAAGCAAAAACATTTGATGAACCAGTGGGTTATGAAAACTTAGATCCAGATTAGGACTAATAGGGAGAGTAGCATGCGATTCAGGAACGAAGTACATAATGATGCCATTCAGGCATTTTATCTTGCGCCCTACAAGATTTTTAAGGTCCCCAGCAATAGCGTCAGAAGATTTTGTTTTTCTGCTGGAGACCTTTCCCTGCAAAAGAGAGTTAAGCTTTCTTAACCACCCACATCTTCAAGGGTGGCTTAGAAGCAATAAGTCTAAGTGCAGCATCTGAGAATTTTGGCTTTGAAGCCTTAGCAAACAGTCTTGCAGGTGGACAATAATACTCATAGGAATAAGCAGAATAATTTTTGGTCATATGAACATGACGGTTCGATGAACCGCTCTCATATTCATATGCCTGAGTATGGTTTCCCTGCAAAACATTTGCGTTAGTGTGACTCAGGTGAGTCCTCTGTTTGTATGAAGCCTTTGGACCGTATGAAGCCTTTGGTCTGAGGTTTGTCTTCTTCAAGTGAGGTGTCATGAAGACATTCACAGGAAGATTTTCCAGACACTTTTTCGGAGCCCAGATCTTCTTCATAGGCAGTCCATTCCTGCAGTTAGTACCAATGTACCTGGCAAACACTTCACCATTCTGATTCTTAAACAGTTTATAGTTTACATAAAAGGATTCATCAATGATAATGGGGTTAGCACAAGTGAAGCCAGATAAATTGGATGGATCTGCTGAAAGTTCCTTTGCAGCAACCCATGTGGTTTTGGGGTACTGCCCAGGTCTCCAGTAAGAGCCATATGCATTTATTTTCCTTACGAACCCAACACCCTCTTTCCTAGGGTTTCGGTTCAGAATCTGCTTCTTGAGGACATCACATAATGTCTGATGTCCTTTAAGACTTTTGTACATCCCTATTTCAAGCAATGTCTTCAACCTAGCATTCTCATCAGTAATAGCAATGGTATCCTCAGTAGAGGGGTTAGTTACCATATCAACAGTTGAAGATATTGCAACAGCAGTAGCAGTGGAACATTCAGCAACAGAAGTAGCATTATCACGCTCAATGCATTTAAGACATGGTGGTTCAAATCCTTCCTAAGCGGAACTGATCTGTTCGGCGCGAAGTGACTCGTTTTCCTTTTGAAGATCTTCATGAGCCGCTCTCAATTTCTCAAGTTCTTGCTTCCTTTGAAGATAATCATAGGAAAGCTTTTCATGAGTTGTTGAGAGAGTATCAAAACGATCTTCAAGTTCCTGATACTTAACATGAAGATTTTTTATGTCTTCAATTAAGGATTCAGATCGAGTCATTTCAGCACCCAACAGATCATCGCTTCTGTCTAACAGTTTTTGAATATGTTCCATAGCTTTCTATTGTTCAGTTGCAATTTTAGCAAGTGTTTTGTAGCTGGGTTTTGAATCACAGTCAGAGTCATCGTCACTAGATGTTTGATAGCGAGTAGTGCGTGTGTTTACCTTGGCACCGCGTGCCATGAAGCAGTAGGTAGGAGTGGAGTCGTTCTTGTCATTTGCATCAGTGTCGGTGATGAAGTCATTGTCTTCAGTGTTGAAGATGGACTTGGCGACGTATGCTGTAGCCAGACTCGCAATGCCAGAATCAGACTCCTCCTCAGATTCCACCTTTGCCTCCTCAGAAGCGGACTCGTCCTCTGAATCCATTTCCTTGCCAACAAACGCACGTGCCTTGCCATATGAGCTCTTCTTGTGTGATGAAGACTTTGAGGAAGACTTGGAAGAAGACTTTGAGTATTTCTTCTTCTTCTTGTCGTCAGAATCATATTCCTTGCTCTTCTTCTTCCTTCTGTTCTCATTGTCCCACTGTGGACACTCAGAGATGAAGTGTCCAGTTTTCTTGCACTTGTGACATGTTTTCTTCTTGTAGTCATGAGCAGAAGCTTCATCATTCCTTGAGCTTGATCGTGAAGATTTTCTGAAGCCTTTCTTCTTGGTGAATTTTTGGAACTTCTTCACTAGCATTGCAAGTTCCCTTCCAATGTCTTCAGGATCATTAGAACTGCTGTCAGATTCTTCTTCAGACGAGGAAACAACTTTTGCCTTCAAGGCACGAGTTCGCCCATAGTTTGGACCATAGATATCTCTTTTCTTAGATAGCTGAAACTCATGTGTGTTGAGCCTCTCAAGTATGTCAGACGGATCGAGTGTCTTGAAATCAGGACATTCTTGAATCATCAGGGCTAGGATGTCAAACGAACTATCAAGTGATCTCAGCAGCATCTTGATGATTTCATGTTTGGTGATCTCAGTGGCGCCGAGGGCTTGAAGCTCATTTGTGATGTCAGTGAGCCGGTCAAATGTGTGCTGGACATTCTCATTGTCATTTCGCTTGAAGCGGTTGAAGAGGTTGTGAAGAACACTGATTCTTTGATCTCCCTGGGTTGAGATGCCTTCATTGACCTTGGAGAGCCAGTCCCAGACCAGCTTGGATGTCTTCAAGGCACTCACACGACCATACTGTCCTTTTGTCAGATGACCACAGATGATATTTTTGGCAATGGAGTCTAGTTGAGTGAACTTCTTGACATCAGCAGTAGTGACACCTTCTCCAGCCTTGGGAACGCCGTTCTCAATGACATACCATAGGTCGACGTCAATGGCTTCAAGATGCATGCGCATCTTATTCTTCTAGTAGGGATATTCAGTTCCATCGAAGACGGGGCACGCAGCGGAGACTTTGATTATCCCTGCAGTCAACATAGCTAAAACTCCAGGTGGTTAAACCGAATCACACAGAACAAGGGAGCACCTCGCTCTGATACCAATTGAAAGTGCGTTATATCGACTAGGGGGGGGGGTGAATAGGCGATTTTTATGAAAGTCTTCAAAACGTGGGAGTTATGAAGACAAACAGCAAAGATTATGCCTATTACTATGCAGTGGAAGTTAGATTACACTAGGCCAGCCATGGTCAAGTATTCAATAGAGTGAAAGCACAATGACAAACAGCTGCAGTGTAATAAGGATTAGGTAGGAAGAAGTTATGGAGCCAAACAGATCATACATTCACGTTGTGAAGACAAAAGATAGAGCAAGCATGCAATGGCTTCACAATGAGTAACAGAAAGAAAAAGGAAGTGAAGATGAAACCAGTGACTCGTTGAAGACAATGATGTGTTGGACCAGGTCCAGTTGCTGTGACAACTGTACGTCTGGTTGGAGCGGCTAGGTATTTAAACCTTAGGACACACAGTTCCGGACACCCAGTCCTGAACACGCAGCTCAGGACACCAAGTCCTCACCGTATTCTCCTTGAGCTAAGGTCACATAGTCCTCGCCCAATCACTCTGGTAAGTCTTCAAGGTAGACTCCCAAACCTTCACAAACTTTGTTCATTGGCAATCCACAATGTCTCTTGGATGCTCTGAACGCGACGCCTAACCGTCTGGAGGATTCACAGTCCTCAAGTGTAATAAGTCTTCAGATCACACAGACAAGAAGACTTAAGTGATGCCCAATGTTCTCTGGCTCTGGGTGGTTAGGGCTTTTCTCCTCGCTAGGAATTTTCTCTCAAAGTCTTCGAGGTGGGTTGCTCTCAAACGACAAAAGCCGTGCACTGAAATCTGAGCAGCCAACCGTTTATGGTTGTAGGGGGTGGGCTATTTATAGCCACTTGGCAACCCGACCTGATTTGTCCGAAATGACCCTGGGTCACTAAGGAACTGACACGTGTCTCAATGGTCAGATTTCAAACTCTCATGGCAACTTTACTTGGGCTACAAGCAAAGCTGACTTGTCCGGCTCTAGACAAGATTCGCTCTCATTGTCTTCACTCGAAGACATAGGTTTTTGATTTAGGCATCACTTCAGTCATTCTGACTGGTTCTCCTGGACCCCACTTAACAGTGCGGTGGTTCCTATGACTCAACACAAAAGAAAAAGAACTACGAAAGATCTAAGTCTTCGAGCTCCATAGGCTTCATAACGTGTCTTCTTTTGTCATAGTCTTCAATGTGAATATCTTCATATACCACCTTTGGCTTCAATGTCTTCATACATTTTTAGGGGCCATCTCTGGTAGTAAAACCGAATCAATGAGGGACTTCTACCTGTGTTATCCTGCAATTCTCACAAACACATTAGTCCCTCAACTAGGTTTGTTGTCAATACTCCAAAACCAACTAGGGGTGGCACTAGATGCACTTACAGATTTCCTCCTTAACCACTTCTGTTACGGCTCTGTGGTGCAACCCCTCAAATGTGAACCTCGAGGGTGGATCCTCTTATGTTCACCTTGATGATAACATCGAGTGGAATTCACCGGGGGTGATTCCTTGGGTTTCCTGGTGTTAGACACACAGTTACTATGGTTACTATGACTTTACACTGAACCATGTTACTGAAGACGGGTCGGCTCGGAGGGGTACCCGCGTGAGCTTAATAGCGAGTGATGTGGAGTCGGGTTGACCTGGAAGGTGCCCGCAAGATACTTACAGGGCGTGGCTGGGCATTCTTAGCCCTTGCCGCAAGTACTCGAGATGGGGCGATGGGGTCACATCTTTCATGAGTCTCTGCTCGTGACCGCACTACCAACACACTAACAGTTTGGATATTTGATCCGAGGGGCCTCTGGCCTGATAGCACTAACCATCACGTGGGCATTGTATGGGTGTTCTGTGTCGTATGCATCAGCCGAAGCTTATTAGACATCAGCGACTGAGCGGCACGCGCCAGGTTGGACTAGTAAGCTCCTGCCTTTTTAAGGAGGTAGCTAGGTCTGCTCACCGGCCGCCCACGCAACGTGCAGGATTTCTCGGGGCGATGGCCCAAGACCCTGTGGGCATTGGTTTAGTCCGGCGTGCTTGACCTCTCTATTAAGCCTAGGTTGGGTTGCAGCGTATTGTTTGGCCGAGGCTGGGCATGACCCAGGAAAGTGTGTCCGGTCAGAGTTAATCGAGCGTGGTGGGTAAGTTGGTGCACCCTTGCAATGAAGAAAACATCTAACGATAGCCTGTCCTACGGTAATGGACACTTGGAGTTGTATCCCGATCGATACAACTAGAACTGGATACTTGTGATGAGAAATGGATTGTGAATGAGAAATGGATAGTATGGCTCTAGGATTGCTTTCTCGCAGGGAGTCGAGAAAGGATCTCTGGCCGAGGTTGATAACACCACTACTACTTTACATTATGTTGATCTGTACTCTTCTATATGCTGCAAGATGCTTGAAGATGGTAGTCTTCGATAGGCTAGGCTTTCCCCTTCTCTTCTGGCATTCTACAGTTTAGTCCACAGATACAACCCATTCGTTTGATACAGATGCATACTTAGTTTAGATCTGATGTAAGTCTTGCGAGTACTTTGGATGAGTACTCACGGTTGCTTTGCTACCTCTTTTTCCCCCATACCCGATTGTTGCGACCAGATGACGGATCCCAAGAGCCAGACGACACCACTGATGATTACTACTACCCCGAGGGTGCCTACTACAATGTGACGGCCGCTAACAACTTGGAGTAGTTAGGAGGCTCCCAGGAAGGAGGCCTTGCCTGTTCGATCGTTGTTGCTTTTGTGCTAGCCTTCTTAAGGAAGACTTGTTTAACTTATGTCTGTACTCAGATATTGTTGCTTCCGCTGGCTCTTGTGTAATCGAGCTTATGTATTCGAGCCCTCGAGGCCCCTGGCTTGTAATATAAAGCTTGTATTATTTTAATTTGTTGTCTAGAGTTGTGTTGTGATATCTTCCCGTGAGTCCTTGATGTTGATCGTACACATTTGCGTGTATGATTAGTGTACGATTGAAGCGAGGGCGTCACAACTGAAAATAAAGGACATGTGTTAACTACACCATGAATAAATGGAACCAAATATAGCCGTTCAAAGTGGTATTGATGTAGTCGAGCGGCACAGTTCTGACTTGCACATAATGAACCACACATTGTGAATGACTGAAATAAACAAGGCATAAATGACCAGTATAACAACCAAATATAGCCATTGAAAACTGGACAGAGTCTCACTGCAACCAACCTAATAAGCAAATACAGATAAACAGGGCATATGCTTGAAAACTGGACAAATGCTCACTGTAACCAACCTAACAAGCAGATAAAGATAAACAAGGCATCTGCTTGATAACTGGAGAAATGCTAAAAAAGCAACCTAACAACCAAATACAGAAAAACAAAGCATCTGCTTGATAACTGGGCAAATGCTAAAAAAAGCAACCTATCAACCAAATACAGATAAACAAGCATCTGCTTGATAACTCGACAAATACTCACTGCAACCAAACTAAGAACCACGTACAGATAAATAAGGCATCTGCTCGATAACTGAAAAAATGCTCACTCCAACCAACCTAACAACCAAATATAGATAAACAAGTCATCTACTAACTATAAACAACCAAATATAGCCATTCGTGAAACTAAAGTGGACAATTCATACTCAAATATCACATAGACCTATTAAACAATACATTTTTGCATAACTGAAATAATTAAACACGGCACAGTTAAAGCACCACAGGACAAATGCTACTACAATAAAGGGTACGGGTTGGCAAGCTAGAAAAGGTAATATTTGCTGATAGAATGTTGCCTCACATTTCATGGACGGGATCCTTCCAGTTGGAAGAGCACGGACCCATTGTGCACTCTCTGATGTCATAGATGGGCTGTTTCACCTTGGAAGAACCTTCGTGGTTGCCCTCCTCGTGGTCGTAGTCGTGGTCGATGAGATCTGACTTGGCAATTGAGGATACCAAGCCGCCGCTGTAGAACGTGTCCTTTAGAAGTGACAAAATGGACTCGATGGCGTATAAAGCTCGCAAATCCTTGACCGCTCGGCGGAGGAGATCAACAGCAGGGCTATCAAAGAGATCGACGGTGGTTGAACCAGAGGGGTTGGGGATGGACCACTTAACCTGTGACATGGCCCGCGTGAAGCCGTCGGTGTGGACAAGCTTGATGTCGTAGCCAGCTTTCCCGAGATACAGTAATACGCTAGCCCGCTGACATGAAGCCTTCAGCATGGCAACGTAGTCAACGTCTTCGCTGGTTTCCACGACAACATGTTGCTCCGAGATCAACTGGTCGGGGTGAACGGCGACCACCTCGCCAACGTCCGCCCGAGAGGCCATGATAAACCTCTTCTTGGCCGAACGCTCGTCGGGATCCCCGGGATACGTGGTCGAGCTTAGGCTACAACATTCTGGAGCAAGGAATGTGTATCTGGCGGGGAGGGACACTGCAGGCCTCATCTAAAAACTCAGGGGAGTGGGGCGATGGTATGGGAATTTATGGATAACCTGAACTTTATTATCTAAGCTAGGAGGACCGGGCAAATCGGCAGGGTTGGCGGCAGCACCGGCGACGGCCGCGAGCTACGGCTCGAAGGGGGGGAGGGGGCGGGTGGGGGACTATGGGGGGTGTTTGAGGATACGCCGTGGCTACTGAAAATTTTAGTAATGGTGGGTGGAGATGGTGGTGGATGAGGGAGGGTGATGGTTCAAATGCCTCGGCCTCAGCTGCTAATATTGAAGATGCGCGGCGGGAGTGCCCAAGATCGTGCACGGTCCAATAACAATATGCATGTATGATAATAAGGAAAAGTGGCGGAACCGCTAATTTTTGCAATGCTCAAGGCAGCTAGTTTGTTTTTAGATTTCTAGCTAGCTGGTCTACCGCACATGGTTCATCCTAATTTAAAGACGCATACGTGAAATTCAATATAAATGAACTACCCGCCTTTAGCTTGCGCATGTGGTGATTTTATAGTGCACTTGCATCGCACATGGTTAAGCCAGTACCTCCACCCTTTGCTCGCGCTTGCACGGTCGTGGTGATTTCAGCGCACTTGCATCGCACACGGTTGAGCCAGTACCCCCACCTTAATTTTCTTGCGCTTGCGCGGTCGTGGTGATTCACATCGCACTTGTATCGCACATGGTTTAGATATTATACCATGTGTCCGTTGAGGATCATCAGAGTCTTTGCAGCAAAATATAATGTTAGGGAGGGTCAAAAGACAGCCACACCAGCATCTGGCCCAAATATATATGAGTGAAAATGCTGGTATGTGATGTTGAAGATTCCAATGAACAACTTTGACCCCGCGGGCCCACGGTTGGGCGTGTCATTGGAGATCGATGAGAGGGGCCAGAAGTCAAGAACCACCTGGAAGTGACCAAATATATGTATGAATATTGGGGATGTTTAAAACTTTAAATACGCAATGCATAACTTTGGTGGCACTTGCCGCACAAACCACCTAGCTAGGACATATATAATGACATAATGTCGTACCTAGCTAGGATGCTTGGCCCACCACCTCCCACTTCGTGTCAGCGGGGCGGGTGCATGTAATGATCGATACTTTGGTCATACATGCATGTCCACATGACCTACCATAAGACGGACCAATGAATCTTTCGTTTGGTCAAATGATAGTTGTTGTTGCCGATAAACCGCTTGGGCCAATAGATTGAACCATCATAAACATCGCACGAGAGGGACCACAAAACCAGCACCTCTTGCATGCGCCACAAAATGATGTACGTTGGGAAGGGGTGATGTGTGTTTTCAATATAGAATAATGTACAATTTAGATGTGGTGCCTACCTCTTGATACAGACAACAACCATGAAGGCAAGGTAGTTAAGGATGAGATACGTACGTAGGGTTTGATGTAGGTCGAACCCAGCAATCCGAGCATCTGGGAGGAAATCCTGACAACGCATGAGCTCGAGTTTTGGTTGACCAACATTTGACGGTGACCGGCCGTAACATGAATTCATGGCAAACACACATCCCTCATTATCGGTCACAGGTATGATATATATACACTCGGGGAGCCCACATATATCTGTGTCATCAGAAAAAACCGCACAAGGCAGACGTGGTCGATCAGAAGACCCCGTATACACTGCATGTGGCCCGAAAATATGTATGGGTACGATGGTGTATGATGTGTTTAAATCCCAAATGCACAACTTCGATGGGCCATGCCAAGTACATTACAAACCGAACACCGTACCCGACTCCAAGCCTG